>NC_056750.1:406309862-406437362 GCF_019279795.1 Protopterus annectens | reverse complement strand
TGTTATTGTATACATTTACTTATGCTGATAGCAGTACTAAGAAGTTGCATGGAGTTTTATTGTGTTGGTGATATTGAAAAAAATTGTTGAGAAAATCAGTATGTATTGTAAATAATTATAGTTACATTTTATAAAGAAGCACTTAAACTGTAGGACCATACTGTGTTGTGGCTACATTTTGAAGAAATTATAAATCTGTTATTATGGACCAAGTAATTTAGGTAACATGGGTTTGCAGTGTGATGTGGCCTTAAATTTTATTGGACAATTCCACGCAGTTGGACATTCTTTGGAAAAGCTATAGTAAATGTTTAATTACATTCGTCTTCAAACTGCTAAGTGACAAGGTAGGTGATCACTTCATAAATAAATGTCTGCTGATGTGTAATTTATATATATATATATGGATTTTTGTGTTTTTGTAATATATTTTTCTTTTGTGATTTTTGCCAGTGATGTATATACTTTTTTTTGTTTTGTGGTTTTTGCACATCTTGGTGTTTGCTTTCCAAAGAGTTCCTGGATGATGTGTTGTTGTGGTTGAATATTTGTATATTACTTTTATTGCTAAGAGATGATGTGCTATAGTGTCTGAAAAGGGTGTAATATGTAGTTTTATAATCATATTTTAGTGAAGAGTCATTGCCATATGTTGTCCTTATATTAAAGAAACATTTATCATAGAAGGAGAACAAAAGTCATTTTATAATGAAGAGGGGGAAATTAGTTAAGATATTAAACAGGAATTCATTTGCAAAAATAAGCTACACCAAGATCTTAGAAACAAATAAGACCAGAGGCAAATGTTATAATTGTTAATGTCATTATTTTTATTATTGTTTTGTTTTAATTGGGTTTCCTTGAAGAAGCAGTGAACAGGTTTGCTAACTTACAGTGAGTAGGAAATGTCAAGTGAATACATGCAGCAATTGCCAGAAACAGATGAAAAGAGCACTTTCCACTTATCCATCTGTCTGCATATCCATTATCCATTGGTGTTCATCATTCCCACTGCTGCAGTAGCACTTAAGCTATATGGGTTGTTTCCTGCCTAGGAAAAAACAACTGACCAGCTTTAAAAAGTCCTGGCTCCCATTCTCTCCTTCACTATGACTGCTGATCTCCATCCTTGGGATTAGCCATTCTTCAGGATTTTCTTGTCCATACAGTGAGAAAAGAGCCTAACATTCCTGAAATAATAGATGCATTTTCTGCACATAAAGTAGAAGCAAACACAATCCCTACTTTATATCACAACAAAAGCTATATAAAAGAATAGGGGAATGGAGGGGTGGGTGCAGCAAAACAGAATTCCCATTAGTACTGTTCAACCACTCACCCATATACTGATGCAATCAAAATGGCAAGTAGGTTATCACAAAATGAGCGTAAGCATTACATTAAGACACAAGTTTCTGTCCTTTTTCAGTCCTACAAAAAAATTCAGTTAGGCAAGTAGTGCACAATTTTTCACAGAATTAGCTTTAATAAACACTCAAAGGTAAAAATAATGTTCCTGACAGGAAACATCCAGTATTGTGAAAAAAAAGACTGTTTTTTTTTTTTTTTAAAGGTGAAATACCGTTATTTTTCTTAAAAGGGCAATAATTTCTGAGCGATGGGTTCCCCAACAAGGACTTGTCTGCCAGAAACCAAGCTTGTAACTGATTTCCATCTTTGGGATTAGCCAAACAGCAGTCCGAGTGAAGGAGTTGGGGGCACGTTTTTTTTTTTTTTTTTGAAGTTGTAGTGTAAAGGCTAATGCAACAGTGAGGAATTTGAACATCTTTTAACTTTGTTTAGCATTCGTTGGCTGAGTAGGTGGGCTGATATCATGGTACCAGTTTCAGTGAACTGACACCAGAGTGTGTGAATTAAAAGATGTAAAACTGTATTTAGTCTTTTTGTCTTGCATGGATAAAATTAAAAATCAACTATGTAGTATAAGATAATAAATATGAGTGACCATATACAACTATAATGTGGCAAACCTATGTAATAGTTAAATGTCTGAGTCGGATGATGAACTACAAACACACTACATCATCAGCACCCTTAGAAACTATGTAGTTCCTGAAAGCTTACATAATATATGCATACAAAGCAATAATACTAATCTGTGAATTTACATTAACTGTGAGCTAATCTAATTCAGAGGTTTTATAAACGATATAGTATTTCAAAAACAGTAGGTGCAAGGCATCGTAATGAGGATTATATTCAGATATAATGCAAGTGAGAGTAGGTCATAAATCTGAACAGCAAAGCTTTAGAAGTAGAAGAAAACTGAATCACTTCAGTGAAGCCACTATGGACTCCATGCAGATACTGTCTGAGGCCAAAACTGATTGCTGGGTCGTGGAAGAATGAGGCAGTTAAATTCCATTAAAACAGACTGTTTTTTTCCATCCACTGCCTGTTGGAATATGTGCTTTCATATGACTTAAATCAATTGAATGCTGCTTACATATGCTTATCCTTTTCCGTTCTTTCCTTATTAGTTCAATTCCTTTTGCACACTTTTTGAGAAAGCAACCTTGAATCCAGGTAATATCTACAACATTCATTCTGCTCTCCAAAGTAAAAACACAAACTCAAATCCTTTACTTTGGCAGTCTACAATCCGTGATCTCTGTCTACATGCTCTGAGCATAATTCTACATGTACTAATTTAAAACACTTTGTAAAGGACTCAGTAAATTTAAAATAGCTTTATATTGTTAGACTGTATAGTGATTAAAATATGAAAAGTAAGATGTAGTCTTCCTTTACTTATATTTTTAATTATAAAGCTGGTTTAAAAATGTTCAGTGAAAAAAATCACCAAGAATATATGCAGTGTAATGTTATTAAATTTGCTCTGTCAATAAAGCTTTCCTCCAAAGTAACTCAGAAGTGGCTATAGAACTATATTAACTATTGTCAGTAATAAAACAATCTCTCTGTGGTCATTGGAAAGAGATACTAAGCATTTGTATGGAATCAAATCAGATAACTTACATACTGCAAATATAGTTATTAATAATAATATTGTCTGGATATTAAAAGATTATATATTAGAAAATAGAAACATTATAATTAATCCTTAATGTTTCCTTAATGTTAACTACCTTCAGAAATTGTATTTACAAAAATCCAAGGTATAAGGCATGCATTTTTTCATTATTTCATTTAGCATATACTCAAAACAATATATATAATTTTAACATAGCTAAAATGAATACATTTAAGAAGAATAACTTGCTATGTTGGAAGGAAACAAATCACAAATTGATGAATATGTAACTGTTAAATATAACCTATGCAATGAAATGTGGTTAGATATTCAAATGTGTAGACTATAAATAGAAAATAGAATTAATTTAATGAAAACATCAGTAAAAATGACATACTGAAATTCATTGATCTTATTATTCTGACACATCAAGAAATCTTTGGGAAAGGATTCTTATCCAGACATCTTTGTAAATAGTTGATTAAGTTGTGATTTTTCTTTTAGTTTGTTTGAATGTTATATTTCCATATATATTTAAATGTTATAATAAACTGTTTGTTAAAATGAATAAAAAATTTGTTTAAAAAAGTGTAACTCATTTGAATCTGTAACTTCTATTTTGGGAAGCCCCCATGTACCCTCCTGCCACATAATAATTATATACACCAAAACTAAGATCGCAACACAGCTGGGCAAGAGCAAATTCTCAGATCTCCTCCACTGTAATGTGTTCTCACACAGGATAAAAGCAAGTATGTATGATATATACTACAAGACGGACTCAGCCAAGCTACAATCCTCACTGTGTAATACATTAAATCTCCTATATTGGAGGTCCATGGGATATATGAAAATGACCCCTGAGGGACATACCAGTGTTTCCTCTATATTGCTTCATAAAGCCCCATGCCTTCTTACTTTTTAAGTCTTTATTGGTACATTCAGACCAATAATGCCAAACCCCAGTAGCTGTAGATGTGCAACATTTTGGACTTTTTGTGAATACACCAAGTAGTCAGACAAGGAGGGGGATTTTAGAGAACATCACCCTACTCCCTGAAACTTGCCTCATATAAAGTGCTGTGTATGAGAAGCTTATGGAGGCAAAGACCAGGGTCAAAATCTAGGAACACCACAATAAATTGTATAATTCAACTTGGAATTTATCCCAGACACTCAGCTCAAAGGTGGCACTTCATTGTCACAAAGGTGGTGTACCTACTTAGTACTGTTTTATGCTTTTATTTATAAGATCACAGTGTATAGTTTTTACATTCATATTCGCTGTTTTAATTTCAACTTTGTATATTTAAAGAGAAGAAAATTATAATAAAATAACATCAGCCTTCTTTTCTCTCACTTCATATTGCAGTTCTTGTTTGTATTATACTAATGTATCTTTAATTTCTCTATAAACTGGATACAATTTCTCTAAATATTTGATCATTGTCATTTAAATTGTATCTTATTCTTAACCAATGTTTTCATATTAATTCTAATTTGGTGCAACTATTTAAACTGTAGATGTTCTTGTATTATTTTTGAAGATCGTAAAGTTATTGTTCTTAAAATGCTTTTTTAATAGTTTGGAGCTTTTCTCCACAGGCCTCCGCTGAAAATGGGCTCCTACCCAGATGGACTTTCTCGGTAATAAAATATCAATAAATAAATACATTTCATGAAATAACCTTGCTCCAGGACTTCCAGCAGACCAGTCACACAAGAAAGATGTTATTTCATGGAGGTGGCATTCTGCAATGGCATAGTTTAATTCATTTCATTTTTCCTTAGGTAAGTAGACTAAACTGCTTGGGTTTATTTTAATCCACCACCTATTAATATTATACAAGCAAAAATTAAAAGAACAATTACAGTGAAAATAATAATCAGGATTATCAGAATCCACAGTATACCAACAATTCAGACATGGGGTGGGGGACTTCCTGTGGGGTCACTTGAAAGTTCAGGGTTTCTGGCACCCCCATCAGAAGTCAGATCATATCAACAATCAAATGGATGCGAGCTCTTATTCTGGCCTTTCAGGCTTTTCACAGCCATGCTCTCTCCAGACCCTCTGAAGGTTTACACAAACAACACCACAGTGATTTGGAATGTCAAGAAGCAAGGAGGGGGGGCACAAAGTCTTTACGTCCTTGCAGGTTGGCTCCTTAGGCCTGGGATCTGGCTATCAATTATCAGCTAATTTTTCAGACAGTGTATATTTCTTTAGAGCACAATCTAGTGGCAGACTCGTTCAGCAGGTCCACAACACGGGCTTATGAATTGATGCTACAGAGAGTAGTGTTTCTAGACATAGTCCATTGGTAGGGTATTCCTCAGGTAGATCTTTCTCCCTTTCCTATGAACTTGCAGCTCCCTATTTTCTGTTCCAGAGTGTTTTGCCATCTGGGGTAAAGGATGAATGTAATTTCTTTCCCATGGAAGGGGATGTTTCTCTATGCTTTCCCTCTTCATTTACTTCCAAGAGTCCTGCAGAAGACTCAGCTGGATTCCCCAAAAATCTTGCTGAGACAGCACTGGTCCCCCGCCCCCTGTAATGCATCTGGCCAGGGGCAATCACTGCAGGTTACCTCACACAGGACAAGGGATGATTCATATATCCATCTTCACTTGTTCACTGTTTTACCGACTCTGTGGATGATATGCTTTTGATCCCTTTTAGGCACCTATTTTCTGAGGATGTGCTTAGGTTTTTACAGAAGGCAAGAAATTCTGCAACCAGAAAGTCTTAAAGTCTTGTATGTGCAAATGGAAAATATTTTCTGTCTGGTGCCATGCTCATAGCCAGGTCTCTTTTGCAGTGGGGGCCTTCTGGATCTCTCCTATTTGTGTGAGCTGCTTTAGTATGGTTTGGCCTATTCTTCTGTGAAGGTGCACTTGTCATCCACTTCTGCCCGTCTGCCCTTGAATCCTCCTTTGGCTTTTTGTTTTGAGGTCAAACAATTTCTTAAAGCCATCCTGCTATTTATGCCCCCAAGGAAGCCTATTCCTCCTCCTTGGGACCTTAATTTTGTTTTGGAAAAATTGACCCAGACTCCTTTTCAGCCTGCAGTTTCAGATTCTCTGAAACACTGTACCTGGAAGACTGTCTTGTTATTTGCTCTTACTTCTCCTGGGAGGGTTACTGAGCTTCAGGCCCATATGGCCATTCCTCCTTTTTTGTTTTTTCACAGATACAAGGTATCTCTTCATACAAATCCTTCTTTTATGCCCAAGGTTGTTAATGAGTTGTCCTTGAATCAGGCAGAACTTCCATCATTTTTAATTCTCCACAATCTGCTAGTGAGAGTGTCTTGCATACCTTGGATTTTCACAGGCAGCTCTGGTATTATTTGGATAAAACCTAAGACCATTCATAAATCTGACAAGCTGCTTTTCATCCCAGGACTTTGGGTTTAGCTGTTTCCAAGCAAACCATTCCCTCTTGGATATCTAAAGTCATTTCCTTTTGTTGTATTCATGGCAAGTGGCTGTCTGCTTCAGTTAGTGCTCATAACATTAGGGCTGTTGCTTCTTCTGGTGCTTTCTTCAAGGGTTTGTACACAAATTCCATCCTTGAAACTGCTTCTTGGTCTTCAGTGCATACCTTTATTATTAGCATTATGAATTGGTTATGGTTTCTAGGGCTAGAGCAGGTTTCTTTGAGCCATCCTACATGGGTTTGTTGGGGGGCTGTTCCCAGCCTTCCACCTCCTACTCCCTTTCATGAGCTCTTGTACTCTCCCTAAGGTGAAGAATACTGCAAATGTGATAGAGAAGGACATAGTACAGTTGTGTAAAACTTACCATAACAGTAGATGTACTTCTCTTCACTGTTGCAGTATTTGGTCCTTCGCTCCATTCCCCCTTTTTGTTTTAGTTTCAGATTTTGTTATCCTCCTGGTCTAGGGTTTCCTCTTTTAATCTTCGGCATTTTGTCGACTGGGATGTACATAGCCTCCTTTTTGTCGTATGGAGACTGTTATCTACTGGGGCAATTCAGTTCTTGGTAACTGCGTCAGTACATCATTTTTACGCCTTACATCCTTTGCAGGGAGCAGATGTGTGATGTATGGTACATTCAAGATCTAAAGGCTTTGGTATACTAGCTGTCCTTGACAGGAGGTCCCAATAGTTAAGAATACTACAGCAGTGAGTAGAAGGACATCTACTGTTATAGTAAGATTTTGCACACTGTACTTTATTAATCCTGCTCATTTTCATCCTTAATGATGCCCTGGATGTCCAAACTGACTACAATCTGAAACAATTAGTGGAAAAATCCTTGTCCAAAGCTTAAAACAAATAACTATCCAAGTATTTATAACCTACAACCCCTGTCTGTTCTTAGATATCACAATTCACATCATCAGTAAGTGACCACTGTCCTATAAGCTTTCAGTACATTTCTCAGCCCTAAATCTACCTCAGCGTCTTTGAGATCAAAATATGATTCTAACAAACAAAAAACTTAGGCAATCCTTGTATGAATAGACTGACCACCTATCCTGAATACCACCAAAGCCAACTTTGCAGTGAAAGTTTTCACTAATACCTCTAAAATTTACAAGACACTTGCTTTTCATTACTAACTGGACTTTACAAACTTGAAGGCTTTTGCATAGCCGAGGCATTAGAGTGTTGATATCTGTTGCATTTCTTTGGGGATTTCACAGGCCTTTTTGTTGCTTTTATTAAACTGAATTAGAATGACTGGTTCACCAGTGAACTGGCATAAATCACTAGCCATACTTGGAGACAAATCATGGCATAATTGGAAAGCTACCTCCAGTCCTGAAACTAGAAGACACTTTACCCAAGACATATTTCCAAGCAATCCATTAGGTACCATAAAACCCAAATCATGAAAACAAAATAAAACTTGCCAATCAATACCCGTAAACAGCTATGGAAGGAAATCAACGGAATAAAATGAAGAATTGATCCTTCATCCATTCACAATAGTTTAAGTGCTTTATCACAGTCTGATTTACTGTCAGAGTTTAGCAGCCTTCTCACACTGTGGTTATCCATTGCTCACTCGACTTGCACTTCTGAGTCCCCGCTTAAATCACTCTATTTTATTCCAAACACATTGAAGGCAAAGAAATACTACATCTCTGCGGACAACAAAAAATTCACATATCCCCAGCCACAGATGGTCTATATCCTTGGTTCATCTATCATTGCAGAGAATATATTACTGTGCACTCCAAAACATATATAACGTATACCTAATGCAACACAACATGCCAGCTGTATGGAAAATAACAACAGATAACTCCCTTCCAAACAAACATAGCTCTCCAAAGTCTCTCATTAAAATTCATCATCCATCTTCCTTATGCAAACTAAAATCTTAGAGAAAGCTATCTATGTGCACATTACATTGTACATCACTAGTTACAACCTCCTGACATCCAAACAGCAGAGATTCTTGGCAGGTTTCAGCACACTAACTGCCATTTGATCCATCACAGACCAAACTTACTTAGGAATGGGAGGAGGGAAGTTACTGTCTGTTACTATATTTATCCAAATGACCAAAGCTTTTTTGCTAATAGATCACAGCATACTACTAAACCACTTATTTTTATTTATTTATTTAACATTTGTTGACTGGGAAAGTCCGACTAGTTTCCACAGATCCTGTTTTCAGTGGAGGCCCGGGGATAAATGCTCCAAACACATGTCTTTAGCATGTGGGAGGAAACCGGATTACCTGGTGGAAATCCACGTGAACGCAGGGATAACATGCAAACTCCACACAGATGGCACCCCAGCTGAGAATCGAACCAGAGAACCTCTTGCTGTGAGGTGAAACCACCTACTTGACATAGATATCAGTGCAGATACAATATGCTAGTTCCACAGCTATCATTCTAACTGATATTGCTGTGTAAAAGTCAAATAATCCTTCCCATTTCTAGTCATACAAGGAGCACAACAAGGCCCATCCTTGCTTCCCTCATCTTCTCCATCTATATAAATAGACTTCTTGTGGACCTAGGCCATCTTTTTGTACTTCCATATACCATTAATATGGTCCTGTTTCATTTTAACAAATCTATAATAGTCCTTCAGAAAGAACTTGACTTTCTCACTCTTAACACTTGGATCAGCAAGAAAAACTTTCTTCTCAACTCTTCAGATTTAAAAAAACAATGCTCTTTCCTGCCAGGACAAAGCTAAACAGCCCCAGAATTACTAATCTTTGATCTCAATAGCAGTACATTAGAAAATTGATTGTCATTTAAATACCTAGGACTTTGGACAGACCATCCATTAACTTCAGCTTAACCCAGTACTACTCTCTGCCAACAAAATCTCTCTCTTTCTTTTCAAATAATACAAAAAAGTAGGCAAAATTTTTAGTTGGGCAAGTAGAATACGAATGCAATAATCGCATATTCCTCAAAAAAAAAAAAAAAAGAAAAAAAGCCCATAATAATGCAGACAATCTCCAACAAATTCTGTGCTTTTTTCACATACATTACAGAGTATAAACACCACTGCTTAACACTGCAAAAAAGCAGATTGGCTTCCAGTCAGACAAAGATATGACTTGCTCTTATGCTCTCAAGTATTCAAACTCCTATTCACCTAATTTCCTCTCTGGCTGCCAAACTAATGAGGTGACCTTTTTACTACAACCCCAGAAATCAAAGCCACCCAGGCCCTACCTTGCAGGCTCCTAAAACTAAACTGCAATGCACAGATTGTTTCTTCTTCTTCTTACTAGGCCCTTACTGGTGGATTTCTCTGCGCTGGTCTCAAAGAAATACCATTTTACCCAAAATTCTGCACACAACTAAAACATTACCATCATAATTATACTTCATGCAAATGCCACCAGTCCAGGCATTACATAACATTATCTTGCATTAGTTTGTCACTCTGCCTGCTAACAACTATGAATGATATTGCATGCAAATTCAGCAAACTCATGAGTTAGTCCAACTGCACTGAACATAACTGTGTGTGTATGTATATATATATATATATATATATATATATATATATATATATATATATATATATATGTGTGTATATAAAATTGTGTATTCATACACTTTTGTTATTACTCTCTCCATATTATATATATTGATTACTTCTGTCTGTATTGTACATCATCAAACTGTCTTACTATACTGCAGTGTGTATGTATATATAAGTATATGTTTTGTTTTTTTTTTACTTTCCTTATTTACTTCTCCTCTTCTCTCTGGGCTAAGACTGAAATTGATCTTTTGTAGTCAATACTCTACCTCAGTTTACAAATTCAAAGAAATAAATAAGGAAACGTGATATGGTTATGATAGGGGGGCATACATCAAGGAAATAGAACAAGGACCATTTTATAAATAATGAGATATGTTTAATTAAGATATTAAATAATAATTCAATTGTACCTATAGGCTACACTAAGATCTTAGAAGCGAATGAAACTATAGGCATAGGTTATATTATTATTATTTTTTTCTTTGCTTTAATTGGGTTACACAGTTTAAGAAATTAATATATTTAATTTACAATCACTAATAAAGAACGTGAGTATAGGGAGCACATTGACAGAAAATCACCAAGGGAACATCTTTTATCCATCACCAAACCAGTTGTCACTTTTTACATTTTTTTTTAACATTCATTAGTCCTGTATGTGGACTGGTAACCATAATCAGCAGTGACCTAAGTCCAGAGGATATTAATTACAGAAATGTGCATTCTTCTGTATTCCACTGTGTCTGTCTCACGTGCATAAAAAATCAAACACGGTCAAACTGCAGACTAATAAATATCAATGACATTACAAAGCATTAATGTGGAGGACATATGTAATGCTTTGTTTGCAAGAGGCAGTTGAACTACAGAAACAACACATTATCAGTTCTCTAAGCAACTTTGTAATTCCTAGAAGTATACAGAGCATGCACATATAAAACAGCAACATAAGACCAAGGATTTACACTAACTGTCTCATATTCCAGTTCTGAGAGTCTATTTTAAAAGCAGTGGCTACAAGCCACCCTCAGGTGGGTCATATTTAGACTGAGGTGCAAGTCAGAGAAGAAGACAAACCTGGAAGAAAACTAAATTACCCAAGTTAAACCACTGTGGTCATGAGGCCAGTATCTAAGCTGCATACAGACAGTACTTGAGGCCGGAAATGAATGTTGGATTATGGGACAGCAACACTTTATTAAAATGGAAGGCTATTGACTAACCAGTGCCTTTGGGAAGATGTGCTTTCATACCACTTATGTAAATCTACTACCTTTAAAAGCGACATATCTTTTTGCCCTGCTTAACTCTTTCCTTATTGTTTCAGTTCCCATTACAAACCATTGAGAAACAACCTTGAATCCATGTAATGCCTACAACAATTCTATCATCCATAGTAAAAAAAAGAAAAAATGTTTGTCAACAAGCCTTTATTCATGAGAATTATAATTTGTGATTTTTGTCTACATGTTCAGCTTAAATAATTGTACAGTTATTATTTTAACAGGTTACATAAAGACCTTACCAAGAAGTATATTTTTCTTTCATTTTGTTGCACTGTAAGGTCATTAAAATATAAAAATCCAATATGAAATTGTTTCTTGCTTTTCTCTTTCTTTTGTTTGTGGTGCTGGTTTAAAATCCTGAATGAAAAATCACCAAGGATAGATGCAGCTGAATGTTATTTTTATAGCTTGGTCAAATGGGCACATGCGCAAGTTAAACTAGAAATGAAACTCATCTGAATGTAGAACTCCTATTCTGTCACATTTCAGCCATACGCTGATATAGATATAGATGTAGGGGAATCTTGCACGGTAGTATATGTTGGATTGTTGTGAATCCAGTGAGCAAAGCATGACAGCAGGATTTCTATTACATCAGTAATGTTACACAAATCAGGCTTCAGTGAATTAATGTGTCCATATAGCAGTAAGACATTTGTCATTGTTTTTCAGAAAAAATATAATATGTAAGCTGCTTGATTTAGAAGTAAATTAAGCCTGTCCTCTTAAGTAAGATAACACTTATGCTACAGAAGGCAAAGTTGTGTTGAGCAGAGGTCACTTCGAGGAGGGGAGAATGAGAAGTTGGTGCCTTGGGCATTAGCAGTCAGAGTAATCCTGTTTAACTTCAATAAAGTTAAGAATGCCAGTCAAATGCAAGTGATATATGCCTTTATGAGGCTGAAGCCAAACCCCAGAAACCAGATGAGGACAATTACCGGAAGAATGTAGAAGTAATAGAGATGTGGCAGCTGAATCTCCATATAAAAATGTTCAGTATAACATTGGGCCTGAAGCCTTTTGCAGATGTGTATAATACAATGAATGTTATCAATATTAATTCAGCAAACTGAAGCAAACTAATAAATATGGTTATTTACTTCAGAGAGAGTCATCTATGGCAGGACACTAGAAAAGTAGAGGATTGCAGACTGAGACCTGTGTATATCACCTCACACTCACACCAGAGAGCACTTGTTAAAAAAGGATTTACCAAATGCATTTAACAAAACTCTTTGGTAACCAAAAAGGAGCTGTGCATATTTGTATGTTGGTGGTGGGGATCTTCAGAATGATATGTGAGAGAAGGCCCCCTCCCCCAAGCTAAACAAAATATATTCTGGATTTTCTAGCTCCTCAGGCTGGTTATGTTTAAAATTGGGGGGAAGGGTCTTTGCTGTTCAGGTAATTTTTGGGGCGAAATGGAATATTCAGTATGCCTCTATTCTAGCCTTGCATCACATAAACTGCATGCCCCATCATATGTCTTTATAGATAATGAGGTTAAGGCAATCTGCTAAATAGCATTACTGGTGAAGTTGAATATGTACAACATACCTTGTTCTAAAACACTTCTGCAACATTGTGTGTGTATGTGTGTGTGTATATGTATGTATGTATGTATATATATATATATATATATATATATATATATATATATATATATACATACACACACACACACACACACACACACACACACACACACATACAGTATATGATTCTATCATAGATATATATATATATATATATATATATATATATATATATATATATATATATATATATATAATGTTTATATATATATGTGTGTGTGTGCACACATTATGCATGTCTATATGTACAAATATGTGGTTGCTGTGTCTACGGGTGAATGTTCATTTGGTCAAGTCCAGTTGATTATACATCTGTTGCTTTGAACTGGTTCTGTGTCAAGGACAGAACTTGTCCCCTTGCAGGACACACTTTTAAGGCTGGGCTGCTGTTTGTGGGTGGGTTCTGCTTGAAGATTGTTCTTACTCCCCCCCCCACCTTAAAATCCATGTTGAAGTCTGTTACAGTGTTTCAGTGGAATAGGCTTTAATGCAGCAGGCTACTTAGTTTAGTGGTTGAGTAAATAAATGTTCCGTCTGAAGTAATATGTGTGAGTGGCATCAGTTACAATGACTGACATTATATATGGTCAACAAAATAGCTGATCAAAAGTTGTGCATAGTCAGTCTACTACTGTAGTTGAGGAATCTTTCCAGTCTTTTCCGATGTCAGGGTTGGAATATACAGTCAGAAGAGTATATATACACTATATGAAGAGAGACATCATGGAGCTCTCAGAATATGTGTCTCAGACTGGTATGAGCCTAGCACTGAACAGCATTTTATCTTCTCCAAGGATGATGCCACAATATGAACAAAAGATGATTGACTTTAATAATTGGCTTAGTTTCTGGTGTCATTCTAAGGCGGTTCAATATTTGTCAGCATGGAAGGAGATGGTCAACAGACCACTCTGCTTTGCCAGGGATGGTCTGCACCTCTGTGCTCTAGGTTTTAGAATATTAGCTAAATCATTGTCTTCACCCATAGTGCCTTTTTTAGGCAATGCCAACTTTGAAAGTGCTTCCGGCATAGCAAATCAAAACCCAAAAAAATCTAAAGGTATTACTGCTCAATGCTAGGACTCTAAACAAAAAACTCCACTTCCTAAAAGCTCTCTTTTCCCCAGCAAATGCTGATTCTGTGCAGTCACTGAGACATGGTTTAAAGCCATGGAGAGCACACCAACAGACAGTGCTAGGTTATAATGCCTTCCACACATTGTTTACGTCAGCTACCTCACAAGTAGGGACTAAAGGTGGAGGTGTCTCTGTTTTACATCAAAGATAAATATACATCAAGGCTGGTCAAACAGGACAATGCACTTGAGCTGCTCCAAGTTCAAATCACCATAGGCAAAATCCAGTACCATTTCTTTGCAAGCTGTAGGTCCCCCTCTATGACCCAGGAAACCCAAACCATGTATTCAAACTTATTAGAAACATTAACCATCTAACCCAATACCGTATTCATGGTTGACTTTAATTACCCCACTATTAACTGGGAATCCTACATGAAACCAAACGTACATGCACAGAGATTCCTGGATTTTGTAAACACAAACTCCCTGGACCAGATCATCAATACACCAACCAGGGGTGCAACAATACTGGATCTGGCCTTCACTAATATGGGGGAGTAATGCCTTCCCTCATAAGGTCAGAACACAAAATGGTCTCATTTGAAGTAAAAATAAAATTTGGTCCCCCAGCAAAACCTGGAATATTCAGGAACTATTTTAAGGCTAACCTCCTGCTATTAAGTGAGAACCTGGCAAACTTCCAAGCCCCCATAAACCCTGAGAACACTGCTGCCTATGCAGAACTGTTCACAGAAACTCTGTACAAGCATGTTAATAGCTGCATAGAGGCAGCTGTACCAACCAGGAAGAAGTACAGAACTAACTCAAAATACAAGCCACCCTGGTGGAATCACAAAATTAGTAGGTTGTATAACAGGAAGAAGAAAATCGTGGCAAAAATAAGGAGGTGCAGCTCCCAGCAGGATAAAAGCACTCTCATCAAGCTTAAACAATTCAGAGGACAAATAAAGCCTACCAAAGCCAAATTTGAGATAAGTATGGCCTCCCAGGCCAAGGACAACCACTAAGCATTCTTTAGCTGTGTCTGCAACCTCAAAGGCAATACACAATTGTGTGCAGAGCTCATTGTAAATAGAACCACCTATAGTGAGCCAGAAGCCATAGCAAACCTCCTGGCTAATAAATTCAGCTCCAACTTTACCCCTCTCTCCCCCTCAACCTTTCCTCAGGAAATATCATCAAATAAAACTCCCACCTACAATCACTAGGGAACAGGTCCTTAATGCTTTCTCTAAGACCAAAAACACTGCATCAGTGGGCCAAGACAATATCCCAGGATGCCTTCTAAATAGCATGAAACATGACCTATCAGGGCCTCTGGAATTACTATTTAACTGTAGCCCCCAAAGAGGTTTCATGCCTTGTGAATGGAGAAAGGCAACAGTCATCCCTCTGTACAAAGGTGGGCCAGCTGCAGACCCTGGAAACTACAGACCCATAAGTCTTGTATGTAAAGCCAAGGAAAGAATTATCATGGAGATGATCAATAGAGATGTAGCAAACATCCAGACACTGGACCCAACCCAGTTCAGTTTTTTCAAGGGCAGATCATGACTACTTAACCTGGTGAACTTCTTTTAGAAGGTCACTAAAGCAATGGATGAGGGCAAAATCATTCACACTGCCTACCTTGACCTGGCCAAGGCATTTGACACAATACCCCACTCGGGCGTTATTGACAAACTCAAAAGGATGGTAGAAACCTGTATATTACCTGGTGGATAGCCAACTGGCTCAGAGACTGGACCCAGGAAGTTAGAATTGGGAAGTCCACCTCCACCTCTACAAAGAGGCCAGTCGCAAGTGTAGTCCTTCAGGGACTGCTCATTTTTTGGCATTTACTTCTCAGAAGTCAAAGCCAATGTCATTGGTCTCTGGTTGACTAAATTTGCAGCTGATTGCAAATTAGAAGCTGTCATTGAATCTCACACTGACACAAATGTTCTTCAGGAGGGGCTGACACAGGCAAACAACTGGTGTCAGAGCCATAGACTAAAACTAAATGCCAAGAAAGGCATAATAGTATCCTTTGGGAAGTCATCCCTGGTAACTTTCATATTGACAACACACCCCTTAGAGCTGACCCAGTAGTCAGGGATTTAGGGATACTTACAGATAGTAATCTAGCCTTTGACCATCATGTGTCTAAAGTGGTGAGGAAATCATTCTATGTTGCACAACTTATAAACAAAGGTGTGGCATCTAAGTCCAAGGAAGTCATTGTTCCACTGTATTCGGCATTATCAGACCTGTCATTGAATACAGTGACCCATTTGCTATGTGTCTAACCAAGTATATCCAACAATTGGAATATTCACAAAGATTCCTCACTAAAAGAATCTTCTTCTTCTTCTTTCGGCTTTTCCCGGTTAGGGGTCGCCACAGCGGATCACCTTGTCCGCACATTGATTGGCAGTGGAGTTTTACGGTGTCGAGTTGCCAGCCCGGCGCCCAACCTTCCACAGAAGGCACACTCACACGCACAACTAGGGCCAATTTAGAGTGTCCAATCCACCTACAGCATGTCTTTGGGATGTGGGAGGAAACCGGAGCACCCGGAGGAAACCCACGCGACCACAGGGAGGACATGCAGACTCCGCACAGAAGGCACCCCAACCGGGGATCGAACCGGAGAATCTCTTGCTGTGAGGCGGCAATGCTAACCACTGCACCACCGTGGCCGCCCATTCCTCACTAAAAGAATACAGGGCATAAATAATACGTTCTATGCAGACCACCTCAAGACCCTATCCCTGTATTCCGTCTCCTACAGGTTATTGAGGGGAGATCTATGCCTGTCATACAGGGCATTGTTAAACCCCACTCTGATGGACCTCCTCATATCCACAAAACAAACATCACCAGAATTGCCCATTCTAAAAGCTTAAATCCTCCCTGTGATATAAATAGGACCTACTGGAGAGATAGGCATGTATCTCAGAGACTACCCCATCTATGGAACAGCCATTTGAAGCAGAGTTCCTCCCTAACCCAATTCAAGTGCAACTTGGACAATTGGATGGGAAAACAGAAATTCATCCCTGGTTTGGCACCTATGTCTCTAATGGACACAGGTAACCTGTAAATGGTTCATCTCCCTGGCCCATGTTTACACTTAAGGGTATCAGAACTTGTCACAGATTTGGGATGCATGGCTGGGCTTAAAAAGGCCGTTGTAGTTGTTAGCCTTGTAAATACCTATGAACCTATAAGAGGGAGCTGCAAAAAACATAGTTTTGTAGTTGCATGCTGCAAGGTTTTGTCTTGGAGTAAGTGCATTTAAATGGTGATTATTTATTTATTTATTTATTTTTTGATTATTTCTGTCTAGATTAGTGACATTGACATTTTAGGTGTTTAGACATTTTTGAGTACACCTCTCTTTCTATAGACCTATATAAAACCCAATTTTACCCAATATATGGTCCCTAGGGGCAAAGGATTGCATGAGTTTGTGCCTATGCCTTGAATATACTACTGATTGTCCCTATCCACAAGGGACATAGGCACTAACCTAAGTGTAACCACAAACCACACTGATAAACTTGTAAAAACAAAAAAGGAAGGCAATGTATCATTGCTCCATAACCCAAATTTTGCAGCTTAAAGCATTAAAAAGAAGTAAAATAAATTAAATGTGCTATATAAAGAAAATATACAGATAATTTATAATGTATTCAGAGCTGAACAAGGACCTTTTGTGCATGGATGGGGCAGTATTGCTTTAAACTGAATATTGGTTTAAACTGAATGGTATTTTATTGAGAGGAAATTATGTCATTATAAGGATTTGTACTTAAAATGTGAAAAATTTGAAAATGGTGTCTGAAGACGTTTAGCATTTATTTAAATAAAAGCGGTAACCTTTTAATACAGTTTTTATCTTTGGAATAAAGCTCGTGATTATTTTATATTTTGAAGTGGTGGCTTGTCACTGTGGAGTTAGCTGATACGTTGCCTTCCTTTTTTGTTTTTACTAACCCAAGTATAATTTTGTCATTCCCCATCCACTGATCCAAACTGCTTTTGAAGAGAGTCAGGGAAGGGCTCTGCTTAATGGGAATAGAAAGCCTGTCCCAAAGACTGGAAAAACTCTCTTATTAGCCTCAACAAAAAGCTGAGATCCCTCATCAAATCCTCTAAAACTAGCTACGAAAACAAGCTTGCAGCAGAAACTAAAGATAATCACAAGGCATTCTATGGTTATGTCAAGAATCTCTGTGGTAACACTCATGTTTGCTCTGAGCTTCTACACAACGGCACCTCTTACACCAAGCCAACAGACATTGCCAATATACTGGTGGACAAATTCAGTGCCAACTTTACCCATCTCTCCCCCTAAAGGACCTATCACAATACCAGTAGAATTGCAGGCACCCAGCATTACTGCTGCGCAGGTTAAGACTGCACTGTCCAAGGACAAGAATACAGGTTCCATGGGACCCAGCAATATACCTGGCTGTGTTCTGTATGAACTACAAAATGAACTGGCACTACACCTATGTGCCCTGTTGAATCACAGCCTCACCTCAGGCTTTGTCCTTTCCAAATGGCGCACTGCTACAGTCATCTCTCTCCATAAAGGGGGAGTGACTGCAGACCCTGGGAACTATCTCTGCATTAGCCTGACGAGTCTGATATGTAAGGCTATGGAGCGCATCATCATGGATCTTATTAATAAGGATATTGGGAATCTCCAAACCCTGGATCCCGTGAAGTTTGGATTTGTGAAGGGTAGATCATGCCTGCTCAACCTGGTTGACTTTTTCGAGTCACTCACCAGAGCTCTAGATGAGGGCAAGGTGGTTCATACAGCCTACCTCGATCTGACCAAAGCCTTCGATACCATTCCCTATTCAGGAATCATAGACAGACTCACTAAACTAGGCATCAACCAATATGTCACTAGATGGGTGGCAAATTGGCTCACAGATAGAACCTACAGTGTGAAAGTAGTTGACTCAAAGTCATACTGCCGACCAGTCACTAGTGGAGTCCCACAAGGATCGGTCCTGGGTCCCATCCTGTTTGGCATTTACTTCTCTGAGTCCAGGCCAACATGAAGGGTCTCTGGCTGACCAGGTTTGCTGATGAATGCAAAGTGGTAGCCATTATCAACTCTCCAAATAATGTAGACAGACTGCAAAAAAGGCCTCACCGAAACTAACGATTGTTGCTAAAGTCATGGCCTTAAACTCAATGCCAAGAAATGCGTTGTCATCCCCTTTGGAAATAAATTTGGTTCCCATTAATTATCACATCAATGGTAATTCACTGAACACTGAAAGTGTCATAAGAGATCTGGGAGCTCGGGTTGATAGCAACCTCTCCTTTGACCACCACATAGCCACTCTGGTCAGAAAGTCCTTCTGTGTGGCACATCTCATTACTTAGGGTTTTCCTTCCAGGAAGAAGGAAGTCGTCGTCTCTCTGCTCCTCCCTCATAAGACAAATCATTGAGTACAATGCTCCATTTGGCATGTACCTCGCCAGACACCTGCAACAACTGGAGAGCCACAAAAATACCTCACAAAGAGGATATTGGGCCTTAAACACATGTCCTATATGGACAGACTCAAAAAACTCCAGCTATTCTCTGTCTCCTATCACCTACTTAGAGGCGATCTTTGCTTGACCTACAAAGCCATGTCTGACTCAACCCTGTTAGATATGCTACATCTAAATAAATCCCAATCTCTCTGCACCAGACATTCCAAAGACCTCAACCATATTACCTCAATAAACAGAACTTGCTGGAGGGGCAGGTTCTTATCCCAGACAATGCCCATGCTCTGGAATAGATTTCCAATACACGTCAAACAGAGCACATCACTAGCCCACTTCAAGAGAAATCTTGATGAGTGGATGGGAAATAGAAAATTCACCCCGGGGATCACTTTAGTGGCTGTGCTCGATAGAGGCACTGGAAACTAATGTCGGACAGCACAATGCCAGGGTAATCCTATGGGCTAGACATGTAAAGGCTCTAGAGCCATTAGCCTAGTACACACCTATGAACCTAAAGATGAGGCAATCTGTGAGACACATATTTGTCTCTCCAGCATGTTTTGTTTGAGTTGCTGACTTAATTTAGATCCCTAGATCTTGTGATCCTCGTGCTGTTTGACTTGCAGATGTGTAGCAGCTCCATCAGGGCTGGATTTGACAGTGTAGATCAGGCATAGGCATCTGGATGCCATACCTTAAGTTGTGCCACATGGAAGGACTTCCTTGCCACTGTGGACATGTGGTGGTCAAAAATATAATACAGATTATAGGTAATACATTGGTCTTACCCATCCCATGGTTGCACTTTTGGTTTACTTTATTCTGCTTTAAGTCATGTTGTGGTAACTGCACAGATATCTTTATTCTTGAGTATGAAGAGGGCTTGGACTGAGTGCAGTTTTTATTTAGGCTCCTGGAATTGAGCAGTAACACCTTGAGGTTCAATTGAGTTGATTTTGCTACGTTGATAAGTTTGTCAGTTGGCATTGTCTAAAAAAGGGCACTATGGTGGTAAATAAACTTTTAGCCAGTATTGAAAAGCTTAGAGGGGACAAGTGCAGACCATCCTTAGCAATGCAATATGATCTGTCAACCACATCCTCTCAAGCTAACGATAATGTATCTCTTTAGAATGATATCAGAAAGGAAGCCAGTTGTTAAGATCAGTCATCATTTGCTCATATTGTGGCATCATCATAGGTGATGGTAATATGCTGCTCAATGCTCAGCTCATTTAATGGCCTGAGACATACAGTATGACAATGTAGTCTGTCTTTTCATATAGTCCAAGGAGGTACGTTTCCAGTCATTTACACCTACAATGGACTATGATGAAATCATACTGGTACCTGTGGTGTAGTGACTTGAGAGAGTGTGTGTGTGTGTGTGTGTGTGTGTGTGTGTGTGTGTGTGTGTGTGTGTGTGTGTGTGTGTGTGTGTGTGTGTGTGTGTGTGTGATTTGGTAGATCCTGGTGCCAGATAAGCATGTAACCATTATCTTGTCCTTTTTCAGCCTGGTTACAGGAACATCAGTATACCTCGCAATGGAGTCCTGTATGTTGAGAGTCCTGGGAAGTGTGTGTGTTTGCCTTAGGGGCTTAGTGTTTGGGGCTCCATTGAGTGTGACTGTGTGTGTGCTCTTAGGTGTGTTTTTTTCTGTGTGCTTTTGAGCTTGCTAAGGCAAGGCTTTAACAATGGACGGTATAGGCACTATTTCTTGTTTTAGGAAGATTGCTTTTAAGTACATCAGCATATATTGGTCTATGTGTGCTGTATGCTATGTGAAGTGAGTATTTTGTGTGTGTGTTGTTTCAACAACCTCATGAGCATTTGCATGCAAGAGTTAAGCCTCCAGTGTATTTGTGTAAGTGCGCCTATCACATGCCGTGTCTGATCTTTAAGGTTTAAAGTGGTTGTCGGTAAATGAGAAATTGATATATTGTTTGTTTCAAGATGCCCATATCCACCAAACTGGCAACAGAGAAGTTAGGAATTTGCATACCTATGCTCTCCAGTCCCTTGAGTGATTGGTGAGCTACAAGGGGGTGGTGTATTGCAGTTAGCAGGTTATTGAGTGCTTTGTTGCAGACAAATAAGGGTACTTTACTGGAGCAGATTATGCTAATCAGTACTAAAGTCTAGCAACTTTAATGTTTACACAATACTAAAAGAGCTTTATTAGGGCAGATTATGATAAACAGTACTAAACTCTTCAAAGTTTAATGTTTACACAGTATTGAATTCTGCTAAATCTATAGGTATTGCCCCTGGAAGCCGAACTAGCTACACTAAGCTTGTCAACACACCAGATGTTTGTTCTGTATTTACTGCTTTACAGTGTGCAGTTTTATGGACCATTCTGTGGGGAAAATTTCCTTTCTTGAATGGATCTATGGGAAAAAGTAGTTCAGAAGTACTTAAATAGCTTATACAACAGACAATAGCAGTGAAAGCGGGAGGAAGGGACTTTGGAAACCAGATTACCATAAGGGGCAGAGGAAGCAAGCTAGCTAGAAAGGGATCCAGTCAAATAAAGCAAGTATTGGTGCTCTCTCAGAAATGTTATCTTAATGTTTCAGTGGGGGATGGGGCAGACACAAGGAGCAGGGGAGCAGAAAGGCACTAGAATGTAGTTTTAAACAGGTAAATGATAAGCAGGATATAAAACTGTAAGATGAAAACTTGAGTATCAACAACTATAAAAACACTGAAGCACAAATCCTGGAGCAGAAAAAACAATTGCCTCACTACTGAATTCTATTATAGTTTAGGGCATCAGGCTATGCAGAAATTTGCAGTAACACTGTTTATAGAAAAACATGCCAAAATAAAGGCTCGACTCTGGCAGTATTCCACAGTTCTGCCACAACTGTGAGCAAAACTATAAGAATAAGGCCAGGCAGGGTTTCAAATGCAAATGAGTAGCTTTTACATGTAACTCTACTTATGGAGATAGAAGTGCAATATAATGTAGAAACACAGTCTTCCCACAACTGGAAATTAAGCTACAAAACTAAGATCCAAGAAGAAGGTAATGCAAACAAATACGGAAAATGCAAAAAAGTGCAAAGAAGTATCATCACACAGGTCACTATAAGTGCAACTTAAATATTTAAGCAGAATTGAAATAAAAGCTATTTCTTTCTTGATGAAAAGGTTGTTACGCTTCAGGGATTTCCATGTTTCTCCATGTCTTTCATAAAAGGGCTATAAGTTATGCTGTGGTGTATAGGCATATACTAGAAGTCTGCCCACTGAACAATGTTTTATCAACCAGAATAATGACAATACTATCAGCCAATCAGCCACAAGAAAAAAAATGATTATTCTGGAAAAGACTTCTTACATTAAGTCTGTGTTTCCCATTCTTCTGTCAGTACTGCAAGGTTATAGAACTGAAAGGTCAAGAAGGGGGAAGACATAAACATTTGACAGTGAGGTTTGCAAAAAGCACCTTTTACTTGCTTTCTTTTGCCTCTCCTGCACTTCATGGCTGTGCTCTGCTAGAGTGTGGATGTACACATGGATGTGTAATATATCAGTAATCAACCCAAGAGGCAGTAGGAGACTGAAGTGCCATCTTACAGTGATATTAGTTAAAAAGGTAAGTGATATCTTTCATTAATAATGTCATGGTAAAATAGAATGTACTCTTCCATGTGGTTAATGCAGGATTTGCTCACTGATATCTTTGTTCACTCAAGCTTTGCTCTACTGATCATTCGCAACAGCCATGGGTAAAGCCTCCATTACCAATAACCAGTCATGGATTATTGATAAATTATTAATCCCAACAAAATACCAATGAAATATTAACTGCAATGTACATGACACTGCATGACACTATGTCATCAAAGAAGGCATGGTATATCTACAGTAATAATTCTGCTGTATATTTAGGAAGAGGTATCCCACCGGTTAAATGACCAATCAGCATTTAGACAGGCTATGTTCTGGCAGAATGGAGGACAGCAACAGTCATCCCTCTGAACCAGCCCAGGGAATTGTAGATCCATAAGCCTCACTAGCCTCTTCTTTAAGACCATGGAAAGAATCATCATGGACCTTATCAACAAAGACATACGTAGTCTCGACTTTGGACCCAACCCAGTTGGATTTCTTAATGGTAGATTATATCTGGTAAATGTGGTTGACTTCTTTGAGAAGGTCATCAAAACCATGGGTGAGGGAAAGACTGTGCATACCACCTACCTTGACCTGGCCAAGGCTTTTGACACAATCCCCAACTTCGGTATTATAGAGAAAGTCTCTCAGCTTGGCATTAACCCCTACACCACCAAGTTGGTAACAAAATGGCTCCTCGACAGGACATATATTGTCAAAGTGGATGAATTTGCCTTGATTAAGACATCAGTTGCCAGTGGTGCACCTCAGGGTTGTTTGCTAGCCCCTCTCCTGTTCAGAATTTATTTCTCAGTAGTCAAGGCAAATATAGACCTTCTTTGGCTGAGTTCAAGGATGACTGCAAATTGGGGGCAATCACTGAATTCCTGAACGATACTGATATACTGCAGAAAGGATTAATGCAGACAAATGATATGTGCCAAAGCCATGGACTGAAACTAAATGTAAAACAATGCATAGTTATTCCCTTTGGGAAAGCAAATACCCTAGCTAATTACAATATAGACAACCCTCCCCCTCCAAGTGGTACATGAACTGGGTACTCTGGTTGATAGTAATCTGAACTTTAACCATTATATGTTCACAGTGGTGAGGAAGTCCTACTACGTGGCACAACTCATAAGTAAGGGCATAGCCTCCAGATAAATGGACATTATAATTCCACTGTACACAGCCCTCATCATACCAATAATTGAGTGCAATTTACCCTTTTGCATGTACCTCACCAGACATCTGCAACAACTGGAGTGACTCTAGAGGTTTCTCACCTGGAAAATACAGGGTATAAAAAAAAAACTGTGTGGAATGATTGAACTCCCTACCATTGTATTTTGTCTCCTACAGACTTTGAAGGGATGATTTGTATCTGGCTTACAGGGCAGTTTTCGATTCAGCCTTGATGGAATTTCTCCACATTCCTAAATCAGACTGCATGAGGGTCATTTGTTCTAAGGATCTTAACCTAATCTCTGACAAAAATAAATCCTGTTGAAGTGATAGAAACCTTTTTCATAGACTACCCCCTTCTCTGGAACAAGCTTCCCATTCATCATTGACCCTCTTGAAACCCAACCTAGATCTATGGATGGGTAATCATAAATTTACTCCTGGGATGACACCCATGTCCTTCATGGACAGAGGCCGTCAGTATTCGATATGTTACCAGAGGTTCATACTTCTGTGAACTTTGTTCACTTAGCTATTGAAAATAGGGAAACATGGGATAAATATGGCTAGGCTTGTAAGGGCTCTCGGGCTGTTAGCCTAGTAACCGCCTATGAACCTGAGGCATTCCTGTGAAATTATAGAACATTCTTTGGCATATTTATTCTCCTTTGATGTAGTAATTTACAAATCTTAGCATAGTTTCAGAATAAAAATTGCCATTTACTGTAGTGGCAAATGTTTTCATTTATGAAAGTTTTGCCTAAAAATGGCATACTTTTATCTATGAAGATAAAGTGGTCACTTACTGGGTCAAAGATGACTTTACAGTTGTTGTTGAAGCATTTGCAGACTTGTCCCTTGGGGAAGAAAATAAACAAAATTGCCATGATTTGACAACAAATATGAATAATCTACATATGAACAACTCCTTATGTTAGACATTTGACTGCTGCACACTGTGGTTAGACGTGTTATTTGATGTATACTTTCCTGCCCTCTGAAAGCAAGTGATGACTGAGATGATGCAAACTATTTATTATTTTTCCTTTCTGCAATGTAATGTAGTCCAAATTATCTATATATATCAGTGACTTAAGAGCCCTTCTGGGTTGGAAGAGCTGAATATACATACCCTTCTGGTGAGCTCCTGGATTTCCCATGCCTAACTGTGAAAAAACTGTTCTTTCCTTAAGGGTAGGAAATTAGCACCACTCCTACTATATATACAGTTGTGTATGAATATAAGTAGTGTGCCAATGTACATCATTGTCACTTCAGTGTAATGTTTGCAGAATGTCATTTAGTAATAGCCATGCTTGTGGAGCTACGAATTGTTTGTTTCTGCATCAAGAGCATTAACATGGATAATTTTACCACAGTGTAAAATTAATATGTGAATGACTCCTTGGCTGGCATTTTGTATGTCATTTATGTGTTTACCTGTGATGTGCATACATACATACATCTGGTGGAGCTATGCTAAAGTTTCAGGTCTGGTTTGCTTTGAAGGTGCCTACCTAGCTGACAGGGTTCTTGCTTACCACACTGCATTGCCATCACAATTAACCACAGCAAAATTAAAAGGAGTGGCTCCAATTTCCAAGTGTTTTTTTCAGGGTGGCTCTTACGCCTACATTTCTGATGTGGGGGATCTAACCCCATGTACTCCCAATCTTTAAATATATAGATTGGTGGCCAATTGGAGAGCCCAGTGGTCTGCAGTTTGTGGTGGCCTCTGTGGCTACCAAACTCCTTTCCACAAGTAATGCAGGCTTTATCTTTGATATGCTGATGGTTTTGTCCAGTTGGCACCTGTACATCTGAATGTAAAGTAGCTCTTGTTGTATAAATTTAAATATACTGATAGCGGTACTAAGAGGGTGCATATAAAGTGTTTTGATAGGAGTACTAAGAGGGAGCATATGAAGTGTTTTATTATGCTGGTGATACTGAAAAATTTTGTGGGAAAAAATTAATATGCATCTAAATAATTATAGTTAAGTTTTGCAAAGAAGTATTTATGAACTGAAGGACCAAAAAGCAAAGGCTATGTTGTGCAAAAATTATGAATCTGTTATTATGAACTAAGTAATTTGAGTAACATGGACTTGCAATGTGATGTGGCCTTAAAATGTATTGAATAATTCCATGCACTCGGGCATCCTTTAGAAAAGTTGCATTGAATGTTTAATTACATTCGTCTTCAAACTGCTAAGTGACATTTTAGACGATCACATCATTAAAAAAAATCTTCTGATATGTACTTTACATCTGTGGATTAAACCAAGGAAAAGGCATACATGTCATTCTACAGAACACAGATCAACCACAACAATTTCGTCCAGGAACATGGTGGAAGTCAAACACCAAGAAGATATGAGATATTCAAAATTAATATGTAAAAACCACAAAAGAGGAAAAATCACTGGCAAAAACTATAAAACAGAAAAAAAAAGAAAAATATGATGTGAGGTGTTCAGAATTTGATATATTTTCTTGTTTTGTTTTTTGCTATTTTCTGTTTTTTTTACCATTGATCTGTTCTTCTTTTGAAATTTTTACGCATGAAATTTTGAATATCTCATATCTTCTTGGTGTTTGCCTTCCTCAGAGTTCCTGGACGATATGTTGTGGCTAAACATCTGTGGATTAGATTTATGGCTAACCGAATAGAATATCTGTTAGTTTCTGAAAAGGGAGCAATATATAGTTTTATAACCCATATTTTAGTGAAATGTCATTGGCATATAATATCCTTATATTAAGGAAATAGTTATCATAGTAGCAGAATAAATAGTCATTTTATAATGAATGGGGGAAAATTAGTTAAGATATTAAGTAGCAATTTAGTTGCAGAAATAAGCTGCACTAAGATCTTAGAAATAAATGAAACCAAGGGCAAATGTTATAATTAATATTATTTTTATTATGGTTTTGTTTAATCGGGTTTCAGTGAGTAGGAAATGTCATGTGACATTCTTGTGTATAGTTGTTGAGATAAAAAGTAGAGGTTATGTTTGTTTCTACTTTGTGTGAAAATGCATCTATCATTTCAGGATTGTTAGGCTATCTCACTATAAAGACAAAAATGTCCTGAAGAAAGCTTCACATTGACTGCTGATTTCTCTCCTTGGGATTAGCTAATCAGCAGTCAGAGTGAGGAGGTGGGGGGGGGGGGGAGTGTTGTGTAGGTGGCTGGGTTTTGTTTCCTAAGTTGTAGCCTAAGGGCTACTGGAATAGTGAGGAATTTGAATATCAGCTGTTGTGGGAAAGTTCAAATTTTTTTTTTTTTTTAACTTTGTTTAGCATTCATTGGCTGAGTAGGTAGGCTGATACCAAAATACCAATTTCAGTGAACTGACATCAGAGGGTATTAATTAAGAAATGTAAAATTGTATTTAGTCTTTTTGTCCATCTTGCATGTATAAAATTAAAAATAAATCAACTACGGCGTATATGCTAATAAATACCAGTGACCGTATAGAACTATAATGTGATAAACCTGTGCAACACTTGAATGTTTGCCAGAGACAAATGATGAACTACAAATACACCAGATCATCACTACCCTTAGATACTATGGAATTCCTGTAAGCATACAGAAGACATGCGTAGAAAGCAATAACACAAATCTGTGGATTTATATTGGCTGTGACCTAATCTAATTCTGAGGACTTATAAACGAGATACTATTTCAAAAACAGTAGGTACAAGGCATCCTGAGATGGATTGTATATTCAGATATACTGTAGGTGCAAGTGAGAGTAGGTCATAAATCTGAGCAGCAAATCTTTAGAAGTGTATGAAAATTGAAGCAGCCAGATGAAACCAGCATGGACATATGCACAGTATCTGAACTCCCTGAAGATATTAATTGAGGCCAAAACTAAATGCTGGATCATGGAAGGATGAAGCAGCTACATTCCATTTAAGGAGACTGTCTTTTTTCATCCACTTCCTGTTGGAATATGAGCTTTCATATGACTTAAATCCACAAAGGCTGTTTACATACATTTTCCCTGCTCCATTCTTTCCTTATTAGTTCAGTTCTTTTTGCACATTTTTTGAGAAAACAGTTTAATCCAGGTAATATCTGCAACATTCATTCTGCCCTCCAAAGTAAAACGCCTAAGTCGCAAGCATGTACTCATGGAGTGTACAATCTGTGATCTCTGTCTTTATGCTCAATGAGTAGAATTCTACATTTACTAATTTAAAACACTATGTAAAGGACTCTTCAGTAAATTTAAAATTGCTTTATTTTGTTGGATTGTTTGTTAATTCATGAAAAGTAAGATTTATTTTTCCTTTACTTTTATTTTTGCTTATGGAGCTGGAGTAAAAGTTTTCAGGAACAAAATCTTGAGGAATAGATGCAATGAAATGCTATTAAAATTGCTTTGTCAAAAAAGCATTTCTCCAAAGTAAGTCATAAATATAACTTATTTGAATTCATGACTTCTATATTATCAAGCCCCCATGTACCATTGTGCACATACTAATTATATATATATAAAATCCAAGATTTCACAGTGGGGAAAGAACAAATTCTCAGATCTCCACTATAATGTGATATCATACAAGAAAAAAGCAAGTATGCGTGATATAAATTATGATACAGACTCAGCCAAGCTACAATCTTCACTGTGTAATACCTTAAATCTTCTATAGTGGAGGTCCATGGTATTTATATGAAAATGACCCCTCACGAACATGCAAGTGTTTCAGTGGTATTGCATCAGAAAGTCCATGACTTCTTACCTTTTAATTATTTATGGGTACATTCAGAGCAATAATACCAGACCCTACTACCTTTAAATATACCATGTTTTGGACTGTTTGTGACTTCATCAGAAATGCATTCCTCCTAATTCAATACACCAAATAGTCAGACAAGGAGGGGGATGTTAGAGACCCTTACCCTACTCCCTGAAATTTGCCTCAAATAAATTGTTACATAGATTAGTTACAAACTTCTGGAGGTGAAGGCCGTGGTAAAGTCCAGGAACACCACAAAAGAAAAAAAAATCAACCTAGGAATTGATCACAGACACTCCAGAATACAGTTCCAGCTGCTCTAACACCAAGATATTAAACCAGCTCAGAGATGGTGCATACTTCATTGTCCCAGAGGTGGTGTACCTATCTATTACTGTTTTAATGTTTGTTTATAAGATCACAATGTATAGTTTTTACATTTACATTCACTGTTATAATTTCAGCTTGTTATATTGTTCTAATTTTCTCTCTAAATATACCATAAGCCTGCATTTCACTTACTTCATATTGCAATTCCTGTTTGTATAATACTAACTTACCTTTCATTTCTCTATAAACTGGATACAATTTCTTTAAATATTAAGTCATTGTCATATAAATTATATCTGTTCTTAACCAGTGTGTTCATGTTATGTCTAATTTAGTATAATTATTTAAACTGTATTTTTTTGTATTATTTTTGAAGTTTGTAAAATTATTGTTTTTAAAATGTTTTGTAATAGTTTGGAGCATTTCTGCCTGGGCCTCCACTGAAAATGGACTCCTACCCAGTGGACTTTCCCGGTAATTGAATATCAGTAAATACATTTCAGGAAACTAACTTGCTCCGGGACTTCCAGCAAACTAGTCACACAAGAAAGTTGTTATTTCATAGAGATGGCATTCTGCAATGGCCTAGTTTAATCTATTTTTTCCCTTGGGTAAGTAGACTAAACTACTTGGCTCATTTTAATCCAGCACCTGTGACATTATACATGCCAAAATTAAAAGAAGGATTACAATGAAAATAATCAGGATTATCAAAATCCGACATTGACACCTTGCAATTGGAATCAGCCTCTTCCTGTTAATTTAAATATAATGCATCAACATCATTGTTTTTACATAGATCTGTTATCTTAATCTATTTGTCAGGCTAAATGTAAATATTGTATATAGCTGAATATTTATTAATTGTAAACAATCATTATTATGTTTTAAATCAAAATAAAAAATTATTTGAGTAAAAAAAAAAAAAGGGTTATCAAAATCCACAGTATATTGATGCTTCATACAATGGGGTAGGGGGCTTCCTGTGGTGTCACCTGAAAGTTCAGGGTCTTTGGCATCCCCATCAAAAGTCAGACCATATCGACATCAGAGAGATGATATCTCTGATTCTGCACCTTCAGGTTTTCTACCCAGTTCTCTCTCCAGACCCTCTGAAGGTTTGCACAGACAATACCACAGTAATGTGGTATGTCAACAAGCTGGGGGCACAGTCTTAACTTCTTTACAGGCTGGCTCTTCAGGCCTTGGATCTAGCTATCAGATTTTGGCTGACTATTCGGACAAAGTGTGCATTCCTTCATAGCACAATGCAGTGACAGATGCCTTGAACAGGTCAAAAACAATGGGTCATGAATGTGTGCACCACAGAGATGTGTTTCTGGACATAGTCCATCAGTGCAGTATTCCTCAGGTAGTTCTTTTTGCCTCCCTTCTAAACAGGCAGTTCCCACTTTTCTGTTTTGGAGTGCCATGCCAACTGGCAGGGAAGACAGACTCCCTTATAAACTGCATGGTGCAACTTAGTGTTGATTTAACATTACTGACTTGTAGGAAACAGATATAATATATTAATTCCAAGGTATGTTTCACTTTGTAACACCTTGCCCTAAAAAAGGCATGTCTTATCTACAGCAATAATAATGCCATGTTTTTAGTAAGTCATAAATTTCAGGGCATAAATGAGCAAGCAGGAGGACTATATATTTTGAGTAAACATTTCCATTTGCTGATAGTAATAACCATTTCTTTTTAAGAAACTTTTGCTGAAAAGTAGTTTATATTTATCTATGAATGTGTGTGTTACTTACTTGTTCAGTGATGACTTGATAGCTGTTGATGACCCAATTGCTGACTCCTCCCTTTGAGAAAAAAAAACAAACAAATCTACCATTACTTGAAACCAAGTATAGATATTTGGCAGGTGTGCAGTCTGAGATGAGACATTTTATTAGTTGTATCTTTTTTCTGAATTTTAAACAGCAAACAGAGCAAATGATGACTGAAATGGTACAATCCACTTAATCATTTCCTTTACCTTGTTCAGTAAAATTCTAAAGATCCAGACTTCTCTGTGGCTTACGGTTTCTTGTCCATCAGAAGAGAATGTATGTAGCATTCTGGAAGCTCTTGAATTCCACTTGGCTGACCATGAAGAAACTCCTTTTTTCTAAGGTGTAGGATATTAGCATCCCCCTAAGTATGCATGCAGTTGGGCAAAGAGGTGTGTGTGCCATTTTTTATGAATGCTTTATATGTGCAGGGGCCATTTTGATGTCTTAGGGATCTACATTTTACAGTGGCTGCTGTGGATACCACATTGGTTTTCCGGCATAATGTAGGCTTTATCATGGACATGCTAGTTGTTTTGTCTAATTAGCACTTGCATTTCTGAATGTAAAATAGCTCTTATAGTATAACATCGCTGATAACAGTACTAAGATGGAATATGATGTAAATTGTCTTAGTGAGAGTTTGAGGACAAAAATGTGTAATTATTTTAAATTATAATTTTATAATATATATATATATATATATATATATATATATATATATATATATATATATATATATATATATATAAATATAATTTTATAATAAATATCAATAAATACAGTTACATTTTATGAAGGAAACCTTTAAATGTTGTATAACCTGACTGGGTTATGGCTACATTCAGCAGGCTTTATTACATCCTATATCATCATTGGGGTAACAGTAGTGCTTTGTTAGTGAAGCTGATAGCAAAGGCCATGTAATTTGGATGATAGTTGTTCATGATCTGATGCATCCTTAAACATGCCAACACATTTGGGCAACTACTGGAAAATCTGGGTAAGCTGGATGCAACTATTTGAGTTTATTTTTCCTTGAAACTGGTATCTATCTAGCTAAGACTTCTAATGCAAGAATAATGAGCAATTTTTAAGGGCATTTCTTCATGAAGAAAGCTTGGTTTATTATGTGAAGTTTGCTTTCACCTTTTGTGGATTACTTTGCCTGTTAAGAGATAATCTATTTGTTGTATTTTATGGAAGGGGAGTAAGAGATCCTTTTATAATCCACATTACAGTCCTTGGTCTATTATATGCTTATAGTAGAGATGACATTTAGCAAGGGAAATAGAACAAAGGTTGTTTTATAACTAATGGGATGGATCTAATTACGATATTAAATATTAATTGATTGTAGTTGTGGGCCACACTAGGATCGTAGAGAATAATGAAACCAGGGACATATTAATAATAGTAACTTATTATTTTGCATTAACTATATGCAGTATATAGAAAAGATCCACAGGAACATCTTCCCTCTCTCCATTTATCTGCCTAGTCATCCATCCAAGTCTTACAGGTAACCACTCATTACTTTTAAATTTATTTAACATTCATTTATTCAGTAGGTGAGCTGATCCCAAGGCACCATTTTATCAGTGGCCTGTGTCTACAGGATATCAATTATAGAATTGTAGTTTTATCTTATCTACCATGTTTGTGTTACAAACTTAAAAAATACAGTGAAAACAAGTCCACACTATAAGCCAATAAATGTTAATGACCACACATAGAAGTACTGTGACAAGCATATCCATCACACTAATGTGTGTAGGAATTAGTAAAATGGAGCTATAAAGACAGCATCAGTTCTCTAAGAAACTATATAATTCCTAGAAGCTTACATACTATATACATATAAGGCAACAACACAAAGCCCAGCATTTACAGTAATTGTGGTGCAGTCCACTTCTGAGTTTTTATAAATCAAGTGGATCATATTTACTTACTATAGTTAGTTTCCATCGCCCATGTAACACTGTCTTGAAGCCCTTTGTATAGAAGTATTCTATCAGCCAGTAAAAATGGAAATCCATGGACCGATAGATTTTTGACTAGAACACTTGCTCAACCACTAACTCCACCAACCATATTAATCTCTACAGCTTCTCCCAAGTCATTCAGTCCTGCACTAGGCTAGGAAATGCTAAAATCAAAGAAAATCTCCTAGATTGGATGTTGATAAGGAAGCAGGACTCCTTCTGGACACCCTTAGTGACCACTGACCCACCTTCTTACTAAAATACGAAAACCATGCTAACTCTACCCCACTAATACAAACTACCCAGAACAATAATAACTTTGACCCAAACAAATTCAAACTCAAACTAAAATACCATAATTGGAACATACTAGAAGAAGTACCCCTAGAAGAAGCTGTAATCCAATTCAACAACACTTTTCTAAAAATCCTAGATGCCCATGCCCCCCCTTCCTTTACCATGAAACTCAAAATGAATACTGCCCCCTGGACCACCAAAGAGACTAAAAATAAGATTTATCAAAGGAATAGAGCTTGACATCACTGGAGACCCACAAAATCTACAGCAACTAGAGAACAATTCCAAAAACTTAGAAACAAAACCAAAAAAAAACTATTCTCCAGAATAAAAATAATTATTTCCTACATCTGCAAAACAGGCACCAAAGCAACCCCAAAAAATTCTGGACAGGAATAAACTACTTCACCGTGGGAAATCCCCATCGCCAACCTCCACAGGCGAAATCACCGACATACCTGAATCGTTCAACAAGTACTTCATAGAAACCATCTCAAAACTAGTTCAATAACAACTCACTACTACTACCAATATCCCCAAACCTGCAGTCCATCCTCAAATTACCTTCCAAGTCCAACCCATCCCTACCAATTATGTCAAACAATTATTATTCAAACTTAAACCTACTACCCTAAAAGCGGATGGCATCCCAGCAGAATACCTCCAGTTGGCTGCTAATGAACTTGCATACTCGATCTCTATTCTACTTTGATCTATATTAGAAAGCACCATCCCACCAATCTGGAAAACCTCCTACATCATCCCTTTACATAAAGGTGGAACATCCACTGACCTCACCAACTATTGCCCTATTGCCATCCTGTCCCCACTAGCAAAATTTCTTGAAAAATGTGTGCATTGCTAACTTATGCCATACCTATTTAATAAACCCAGCATGGATTCTGCCCTGCCCACAGTACAACTACAGCCCTTGTTTCCTTTACAAACCTCATCAACCAAAACAGGCACTTAGGTAAACTAACATCTGATATATTCTTGGACCTGTCAAAAGCCTTAGATATGGTCAACCATCCTAAACTACTCCACTCCATTACTAATCTTGGCCTTAGTGATCACACGCTAGTCTGGTTCCAAAACTATCTACATGGTAGACAACAAGCAGTTCGATGGGACAACAACCTATCCTCACTGCTGCCTATTACCACAGGAGTCCCACAAGGGTCCTTTCTGGGACCCCTTCTATTCTCCATCTTCATTAATGATCTCCACAGCATATGCCAAGGTGCAACTATTATACAATATGCTGATGACTCGACATTAGTCTGCCCAGCCAATGACCCACACAAACTCCTCTCCATTACCCAAAAAGCCTTCTTAATTAACCTGGTTTCTTAACAAAAACCTATTACTTAATCCCAAAAAGACCAAACTGTTGCTATTTAAACCAAACAAATCCATCTCAATGTCCAGCACATTCAATATTGTGACCAGAGATGAGACTATCATCTCTCCAGGCACTCATACTAAACTGCTAGGAGTGACTATTGACAACAACCTCAAGTTTGATCTACATATAAATCAAACTATTAAAAACATTCACAAAAAACTGGGCAGTCTTTATAAAAACAAACCATTTCTAAACTAGCCTGCTAGAATAACCATAGCTCAAACCCACCTCCTCTCCACATTATTCTAGGCCGCTCCCATCTTCACCAACCTACCCAAAACTGAAATGGCCAAGCTTAACATCTGCTGCAATCAAATTGCCAAATTTGCTACTGGTGCCCCCTCCCGTGCCCACCGCTGTCATTCACTAAATCAACTTAATTGGCTTGAATTCCCAAATCTGCTCTCATTTCATCAGCTTTCTTTTGCCCAGAAGCTCCTACTACTACATGAAAAAACCCCAGCACTATCTAATCTACTTAAAGTACAAACTAATACCAGACAACTTCGCCCTAGTGATAAAAGACTAATCAAGGTGACCAAAAGCAATAACACAGCTGGTGACTCCCCCTTCCCTAATAACATTAGTAAAATTTGGAACTCATTACCTTCTGCTATTACCTCAGCCAACTCAATGGTTATATTCAAAAGCTACTAAAAGAACACCTAAAACTCGCATGGTTATGCCCTTGCTGCCCACCAGGTAGACCCATATCCTACACACCCTCTGACCCACTCTCGTGCTCCCTTTCACTTCCATCCCTTCAAGAAGAATCGTGACTCATCCTTACAGTGCCTCACCTGCAAACACCCACACCAACAGTCAGCAATTATACACATTCCAACTTTAAACCCAACCACATCTCGCAAAACTAACCCTAACATCCACTCCCAACCCCATTTTACTTAGATTGGTCTCAATCAATGCTATTACTGGAAACTAGTACATTCTAAGTATTACTTTACTTTAATTTAATCTATGGAATTTTGTTAAAGCTTGTGACTACCAATGAATATTGTACTTTGTAACTTTAAAGCTATGGAGTCTTGTTAAAAGTCATGTGTTTTCCTATGAATACATGCCTGCTATGCAGAAATCTCATAGTTGTTTGTTCTTAATCTGTGGAGTTTTTCTCCCCGGGCCTCCACTGAAAATGGGCATGTATCCAGTTGGACTCTCCCGGTCAACAGATGTAAAAAAATAAATAAATAAAAATAACTTCTTTCTCTAAGAGGTATAAGCTTTCCTAAGCCTACTGCTTCTAAAAGGTATGCAAGTTTTTGCACTCTGCCAACTACTACAGTATTAATTTGGTTCCCTTTGCAAACATTTTGAAAAACAATACTGATTCCAGCTGCACACCATAGTCATCCTGAGCTCCTGAGGAAGAAAACAACTTAAGTATTTACCATATCTTAACTTTATTTATACACGTTACAAACATAGCTCTACAGTCTTGAATTTAACAGGTATAAAGAACTCATACACATATTTATTTTTTATTTTGCTGGATTGCAATGAACTTAAAATTTGAACATCAAAAGAGATGCCTTTCCTCTGTTGTTTCTTGTAAAGTTAGTTAAACATATTAAATCAGAAATTCACCAAGAATAGATGCAATGAAATATTATTAAAACAGTTTATCAGACACGCGCTTCTTCAAGGAAAGCTGTATGTACATGTGGTTGTGTGTGTGTGTGCTTCTCTCTTTCTCTCTCTCTCTTTATATATATATATATATATATATATATATATATATATATATATATATATATATATATATATTTATAAACATCTTAATGCTGAAGCTCTGTATTGTCACTTTCTTTCACATTTCAGCCACACACAAATATAGAAAATAAATATACATATGAGAATCTTACAGGGTAGCACATAGTGGATTATTTTGAATCCTGTGAGTTACCAAAGCATGACAGTAGCTTTTCTATCACAGCAGGAATGTTTCAAGAATCATACTTACATGAGTCAGTGTGCCCATATAACATTAAGGTATTTGTGACTGCTTTACAATGTATTATTTATGCAGCAAGTTGAATGATTTAATGAGATAAAATTTTTAGTCTAAGTAAGGTGATATTTATGGTACAGGATGCAGGGTGTGCCTGAACAAAGTTCACAGTGAGACGTACAGAATTACAAGCGAGTCAGAGAGAAATTCTAAGTCAGATCCTGTTTAATTTAAATAAGGCTAAGAATGCTGGTGGGTCACCTGGCTTTCTGCAGCTGAAACCAAACCTCAAAAACCAGGCCTCAAAGCACAGAAGCAGAACAGAGATGTGGCAGCTAGATCTGTGTGCAGAAATGTTCAGACTAATGTTGGACTGAAGCCCAGATCAGAAGTATATAACAGAATTTATCAGTAATCATTATGCAAAATGTAGCTTAGAAATAAATGTATCTAGTTATTTAACTGAGGGATATCAGGGTGAGCTAAGAGACGGCACAAAAAAACAAAGGTGTTGGTGGGTGGCCTTGTACAGATTACTGACTCCACTACATGTGAAGTAAAATATAACAAAATTATTTGGCAAACAGTGCTTGTGTGTGTATGTGTGCATGTGAATGTTTGGTGGGGGGATACCACCTTCATACTCTATTTGCAAATAATACACTCTGAGTTTATAGCACCTTAGGTGCATTATATTTCAATATTTTCACACCCAAGAGATTTTTGTGAAATGTAGAAAACTCTTATTATGCCTGAAGACTTTGTATTCTGTTTGTTCTATGTCACATGGTGAATTAAATTTATATTTTTTGGGATTAAGAATTAAATTAAATGCAAGTAGTAGGGATGGAGTTAACAGAAATTGTAGTGTTGTGATATTGGCTGAAAAATACAAACACTAGTTGGCTTAAAAAATATTGAAGAAAGAATTTGTGCCAGTGGTAATCAGTAAGGCAGGTGATCATTGGAGCAATGTTCTGGTGATGGTAAGAGAATAATTAATGTGAATATCAAGGTGATACTGAAACATTTGGAAGCGGTGAAGACTGGACATACCACCTATTTTATTTGTTTGATAGATTTACTAGGAGATCAGAATGGTTTGAGGTTGAAAATACTGAGTTTTTCCATCTTCAGCATCTTGTTGGGATGTCCATTTAAGTAGAAGCATGAAGTAATATAGGTAATTGGGGTGGTCAAGTGGAAAAGGCGCAGCGAAGGTGGGTCACATTACAGGATAAGGCTCAAAATTTGGTTTCAGGAAAATCATTATATTCCCATTCTTTGTATCAGAGAAATTGTATGGGAAGCCCAGACTGATTTGTGTACAATTTGTTTCTCTACATAAGAATGAAAAAAATACTGTTGCAGTTCAGGCAGCCAAGAAGGAAATGTGCCATTTAACAATTTGAGTTTCGTCGTATATGACACCAAACATACATACACAGAGATTCCTGGATTTTGTAAACACAAACTCCCTGGACCAGATGGTCAGTACACCAACCAGGGGTGCAACCATACTGGATCTGGTCCTTACTAATATGTCTGGCTATGCAGAACTGTTCACAGAAACCCTGCACAAGCCTGCATAGAGGTAGCTGTACCACCAGGAAGAAGTACAGAACTAACTCAAAAAACAAACCACCCTGATGAAATCACAAAACCAATTGGCTGAATAACAGAAAGAAGAAAATCATGGCAAAAATTAGGAGGTGCTGCACCCAGCAGGATAAGAGCACTCTCATCAAGCCAAATGTGAGGTAAGTTCGGTCAAGGATAACCAGAAAGCATTCTTTAGCTATGTCCACAACCTCAAAGGCAATGCACAATTGTGTGCAGAGCCCATTGTAAATGGAACCACCTATAATGAGCCAGAAGATATAGCAAACCTCCTGTCTGATAAATTCAGCTCCAGCTTTATCCCACTCTCCCAATCAACCTTCCCTCAGGAAATATCATCAAATATAACTCTCCCTACTATCACTAGGGAGCAGGTCCTCAATACTCTCTCTAAGACCAAGAACACTGCACCAATAGGCCCAGACAATATCCCAGGATGCCTTCTAAATAGCATGAAACATGACCTATCAGGGCCTCTGGCATTACTATTTAACTGTAGCCTCCAAACAGGCTTTAAGCCTCATGAATGGAAAAAGGCAACAATTATCCCTTTGCACAAAGGTGGGCCATCTACAGACCTGGAAACTACAGACCCTTAAGTCTCACTAGTCTTGTATGTAAAGCCATGGAAAGAATTGTCATGGAGATGATCAGTAGAGATATAATAAACCTTCAGACACTGGACCCAACTTAGTTTGGTTTTGTCAAGGGCAGATCATGCCTACCCAACCTGGTGGATTTCTTTGAGAAGATCACCAAAGCAATGGATGAGGGAACATGTTTCACACTGCCTTCCTTGACTTGGCCAAGGCATTTGACACAATACTCCACTTGGATATTGTTGACAAACTCAAGCAGTTAGGTACAAACCCGTATGTCACCCAGTGGATAGCCAACTGGCTCACAGACAGGACCGAGGAAGTTAGAATTGAGGAGTCTGCCTATACAAAGAGGCAAGTCACAAGTGGAGTCCCTCAGGGATCAGTCCTTGGACCACTCCTTTTTGGCATTTACTTCTCAGAAGTCAAGGCCAATGTCAGTGGTCTTTGGCTGACTAAATTTGCAGATGATTGCAAATTAGGAGCCGTCATTGAATCTCACACTGACACAAATGTTCCCAAGGAGAGGCTGAAACAAACAACTGGTGTCAGAGCCATGGACTAAAATTAAATGCCAAGAAATGCATAATAGTATCCTTTGGGAAGTCATCCATCCCTGGTAACTATCATATTGATAGCACACCCCTTAAATTTGAACCAGTAGTCAGGGCCTTAGGGACTCGCACAGATAATCTAGTCTTTGAACATCGCATATCTACAGTGGTGAGAAAATCATTCTATGTTGCTCAACTTATAAACAAAGGTATGGCATCTAAGTCCAAAGAAGTCATTGTTTCACTGTATTCGGCATTCATCAGGCCTCAGTGTCTCCTTTGATATGTACCTAACCAGGCATATCCAACAACTGGAACATTCACATAGCTTCCTCACTAAAAGAACACAGGACATAAGTAATATGTCCTGTGAAGACTGCCTCAAGGCCCTATCCCTGTATTCCATCTCCTACAGCCTTTTAAGAGGAGATGTATGCCTGGCATACAGGGCATTTTCAGACCCCACTCTGATGGACCTCCTGCATATCCACAAAACAGACAGCACCAGAATTACCCGTTCTAAAGACTTAAACCTTGCCTGTGATATAAATAGGGCCTGCTGGAGAGATAGGTATGTATCCCAGACACTACACCGTCTATGGAACAGGCTTCCCATCCATGTGAAGCACAGTTCCTCCCTAACCCAATTCAAGTGCAACTTGGACAATTGGATGGTAAACCAGAAAATTCATCCCTGGTTTGGCACCTAGGTCTCTAATGGACACAGAGGACCTGTAAGTGGTTCATCTCCCAGAATCATGCTTACACTTATCAAGGTATCAGAACTTGTCAGAGATTTGGGATGCATGGCTAGGCTTAAAAAGGCCCTTGTGGTCATTAGCCTAGTAAACACCTATTTAACTATGAACATATAAGAGGGAGCTGCAAAAAACAGTTTTGTAGTTGCATCCTGCAAGGTTTTGTCTTGGAGTATGTGCATTTGAATGGTGATTTTTTTATTTTTTTATTATTTGTCTGTATATTAATGATGTTTACATTTTAGGTGTTCAGACATTTTCAAGTACACCTCTCTCTCTCTCTCTATTTATATATATATATATATATATATATATATATATATATATATAAACCCAATTTTACCCAATATATAGCCCCTAGGAGCAAGAGGATTGCATGGGTTTGTGCCTATGCCTTGAGTATGCTACTGATTGCCCCTGTCCACAAGAGACATAGGCGCTACCCCAAGTGTAATTTTGCAGTTCCCCATCCATTGATCCAAACTGCTTTTGAAGAGGGTCAGGGAAGGGCTGTGCTTAATGTGAACAGGAAGCCTGTTCCAAAGATGGGGCAATCTATGAGACACATATTTTTCTCTCCAGCATGTTTTGTTTGAGTCCTAGTTTAGATCCCGAGATTGGGTGACCCTCATGCTGTTTGACTTGCATATGTGTAGCAGCTCTGTCAGGGCTGGATTTGAGAGAGTAGGTCAGGCATAGGTCACCTCTTAATAGTTCGTAAAATACAGAGTAAAGGGATATAACTTTTAGTCTATTGACGTAGGAAATGTTTGCAGTCTGAATTTTCTTTGTGAGAACCTCTGAGCTGCTGTAATTGCCTAGTATGTTGTGGTAACTGCCCAGATACCTTTATTCTTTAGTGTGAAGAGGGCTTGAATGGAGTGGAGTTTTTTATTTAGGCTCCTGGATTGAGCAGTAACACCTTGAGGTTCAGTTTAGTTGATTTTGCTATGTTGATAAGTTTGTCAATTGGCATTGCCTAAAAAAGGCACTATGGTGATGAATAAAGTTTTAGCCAGTATTGAAAAGCTTAGAGGGGACAAGTGCAGACCATCCTTGGCAATGATATGATCCGTCAGCCGTGTCCTCTCAAGCTAGCAAATAGTGTATCTCCTTAGAATGATATCAGAAAGAAAGCCAATTGTTAAAATCAGTCATCATTTGCTCATATTGTGGCATCATCCTAGGTGATGGTAATATGCTGCTTAATGCTCAGCTCATTTACCAGCTGGAGACACACAGTGTGACTGCATAGTCTGTCTTTACATATGGTCCAGGGAGGTACATCCCAGGCCATTTGCACCTACCTATGATGGAATCATACTGGTATCTGTGTGTGTGTGTGCTCCTGTGTGATTTGGTAGATCCTGGTGCCAGATAAGCATGTAACCATTATCTTGTCCTTTTTCAGCCTGGTTACAGGAGCATCAGTATACATTGCAATGGAGTCCTGTATGTTGAGAGTCCTGGGAAGTGTGTGTGTTTGCCTTAAGGGCTTAGTGTTTGGGGCTCCGTTGTGTGACTGTGTGTGCGCTCTTAGGTGTTCTTTTTTCTGAGTGCCTTTGAGCTTGCTAAGGCATAGCTTTAACAACGGACGGTCTAGGCATTATTTGTTATTCAGGAAGATTGCTTTTAAGTACATCAGCATATATTTGTATATGGGTGCTGTGTGCTATGTTAGGTAAATATTGGGTGTGTCTGTGCGTGCGTGTGTTTATGGTTTCAACAACCTTATGAGCATTTGAATGCGAGAGTTTAGCCTCCTGTGTACTTGTGCACCTCTCACATACTGTGTCTGTTTCTTTAATGTTTAAGTGGTTGTTGGTAGATGAGACAATTGATACATTATTGAAAGATGTCCATATCTACCAAGCTGGCAACAGTGAAGTTAGGTATTTGCATACCTATGCTCTCCAGTCCCTTGAGTGATTGGTGAGCTACAAGGGGGTGGTGTATTGCAGTTAGCAGGTTATTGAGTGCTTTGTTGGTTCAGACTAATAAGGGTGCTTTACTGGAGAGGATTATACTAAACAGTACTAAATTCTATCAACTTTAATATTTACGCAATACTAACAGAGCTTTATTAGGGCAGATTATGCTAAACTGTACTAAACTCTACAAAGTTTAATGTTTACACAGTATTAAATTCTGCTAAATCTATCGGTATTGCCACTCAAAGCCGAACTAGCTGCACTAAGCTTGTCAACACACCAGGTATTTGTGCTATGTTTACTGCTTTACAGGGCACAGTTTTATGGACCATTCTGTGGGAAAATTTTCCTTTCTTGGATGGATCTGTGGAAAAAAGTAGTTCAGAAGTACTTAAATAGCTTATACAACAGACAATACCAATGAAAGATGGGAGGGAGGGAGTTTGGAAACCAGATTACCATAAGGGGCAGAAGCCAGAGGAAGCAGGCTAGCTAGGAAGGGATCCAGTCAAATTAAGTATTGATGCTCTTGCAGAAACTTTATCTTAATGTTTCAGTGGAGCTGGGGTGGACACAGAGCAAGGGAGCAGAAAGGCACTAGAATGCAGTTTTAAACAGGTAAATGATAAACAGAATATTAATCTGTAAGATGAAAACTCAAGTATCAACAACTGTAAAGGCACTGAAGCACATATCCTGGAACAGAAAAACAATACTCACTACTGAATTCTACTATAGTTTAGGGCATGAGACTATGCAGAAATATGCCAGTAACACTGCAAAAAGCACATTTTACTTGCTTTATTTTGCCTCTCCTGCACTTCATGGATTTGCTGTGCTAGTGTGTGGATGTACAAATGGATGTGAAATATATCAGTAATCAACCCAAGAAGCAGTAGGAGACTGAAGTGCCATCTTACAGTGATATTAGTTAAAAAGATAAGTGATATCTATCATTAATAATATCACTGTAAAATAGAATCTACTCCTCCATGTGGGTAATGCCGGAGTTGCTCACTTATGCCTTGGTTTGTTCATTCAGGTTTTGCTCTTCTGATCAAACTACAACAGCCATGGTAAATCCTTTATTACCCATAGGCAGTAGTGGATTATTGATAAATTATTAATCCTAACAAAATACCAGTGAAATATTAACTGCAATGTACATGACACTGCATGATACCATGTCATCAAAGATGGCATGGTATATCTACAGTAATAATTCTGCTGTATATTTAGGGAGACATATATCCCACTGGCTAAATGACCAATCAGCATCCAGACAGGCTATATTCTGGCAGAATGGAGGACAGACAGCAACAGTCATCCCTCTGAATAAAGGGGGACAATAAACCAGCCCAGGGAATTGTAGACCCATTAGCCTTACCAGCCTCCTTTGTAAGGCCATGGAAAGGAATATCATGGACCTTATCAGCAAGGACATAAGTAATCTCCAGACTTTGGACCCAACCCAGTTTGGATTTGTTAACAGTAGTAGATCATGTCTGTTGAATGTGGTTGACTTCTTCAAAAAAGTCATCAAAGCCATGGGAGAGGGAACAACTGTGCATACCACCTGCCTTCACCTGGCCAAGGCTTTTGACACAATCTCCCACTCGGGCATTATAGAGAAACTCTCTCAGCTGGGCATAAAACCCTACATCACTAGGTGGGTAGCAAAATGGCTCACTGACAGGACACATATTGTCAAAGTGGATGAATTCACCTCTAGCAAGAGTCAAGTCACCAGTGGTGCACCTCAGGGTTGTTTGCTAGGCCCTCTCCTGTTCAGAATTTATTTCTCAGAAATCAAGGCAAATATAGACGGCCTTTGGATGACCAAGTTCAGGGAAGACTGAAAATCGGGGGCAATCACTGAATCCTTGAATGATACTGCTATACCCCAGAAAGGATTAATGCAGATAAATGGTTTGTGCCAAAACCATGGACTGAAACTAAATGTAAAACAATGCATAGTTATTCCCTTTGGGAAAGCAAATCCCCCAGCTAATTATAATATAGACACCCCCCCTCCCCAAGAGTAGACCTAGTGGCCCATGATCTGGGTACTCAGATTGATAGTAATCTGAACTTTGACCATTGTGTGTCTACAGTGGCGAGGAAGTCCTATGTGGCACAACTCCTAAGTAAGGGCTTAACAACCAGATCAAAGGACATTATAATTCCATTGTACTCAGCCCTCATCATTCCAAAAATTGAGAACAATTTACCCTTTTGTATGTACCTCACCAGACATATGCAACAACTGGAGTGACTCCAGAGGTTTTTCAACAGGAACATACAGGGTATAAAAAAACTATGTGGAACGATTGAAATCCTTACCACTGTATTTTGTCTCTTACAGACTATGAAGGGATGATTTGTGTCTGGCTTACAGGGCAGTTTCTGATTCAGCCTTGATGGAATTTTTACACATTCGTAAATCAAACACCACGAGGGTCATTTGTTCTAAGGATCTTAACCTAACCTCTGACACAAAAAAAATCCTGTTGAAGAGATAGAAACCTCTTTCAGAGACTACCCCTTTCTCTGGAACAAGCTTCCCATTCATGTCAAACAATCTCCTTCATTGACCCTCTTGAAGCCCGACTTAGATCTATGGATTGGGTAATCATAAATTTACTCCTGGGATGGCAGCAATGTCCCTCATGGACAGAGTCTGTCAGTATTTGCTACCTTAGCAGGGGCTTATTCTTCTGTAAACTTTGTTCACTTAGCTATTGAAAATAGGGAAACCTGGGATAAATATGGCTAGGCTTACAAGGGCTCTTGGGCTGTTAGCCTCGTAATCTCCTATGAACCTTTGAAGCATTCTTGTGAAATTGTAGAACATTCTTTGGCATATTTATTCTCCTTTGATGTAGTAATTTACAAATCTTAGCATAGTTTCAGGATAAAAATTGCCATTTGCTGATAGTGGCTTATCTTTTCATTTATGAAAGTTTTGTTTAACAATGGTATACTTTTATCTCTGAAGATAAAGTGGTTACTTACTGTGCCAAAGAAGACTTTATGGTTGTTGAAGCATCTGCAGACTTGTCCCTTGGGGAAGAAAATAAAAAAATTACCATGATTTGACAACAAATATGAATAAACTACATATGAAGTAAATCCTTATGTTAGACATTTGACTGCTGCACACTGTGGTTAGACATGTTAATTGATATACATTTTCCTGCCCTCTGAAAGCAAGTGATGACTAAGATGATGCAAGCTATGAATTTATTTTCCTTTCTGCTGTGCAATGTAATATATATATATATATATATATATATATATATATATATATATATATATATATATATAGATACACACACATATATATATATATATATATATATATATATATATCAGTGACTTATGAACCCTTCTGAGTTGGAAGGGGCTATATATATATATATATATATATATATATATATATATATATATATATATATATATATATATATATACTTTTGGTGATCTGCTGAATTTCCCATGCCTAACTCTGAAGAAACTACTCTTTCCTTAAGTGTAGGAAATTAGCATTACTCCTGCTATATATACAGTTGTGTATCAATATAAGGAGTGTGCATATGCACCCTATTAGTGAGTCACTACAGTGCTAATGTTTGCAGAATGTCATTTAGTAATAGCCATGCTTGTGAAGCTCCGAATTGTTTGTTTCTGCGTCAAGAGCATTAACATGTTTAATTTTACCACAGTGTAGAATTAATCTGTGAATGGCTCCTTGGCTGGCATTTTGTATAATGTCATTTATGTGTTTACCTGTGATATGCATACATACTTACATCTGGTGGAGCTAAGCTAAAACTTTCAGGTCTGGTTTGTTTTGAAGGTGCCTACCTAGCTGATAGGGTTCTTGCTTACCACACTGCATTGCCATCACAATTGAGCACGGAAAAATTAAAAGGAGTGGCTCCAGTTACCAAGTGTTTTTTAAGGGTGGCTCTTACTCCTACATTTCTGATGTGGGGGATCTAACCATGTACTCCCAATCTTTAAATATATATATATATATTGGTGGCCATTCGGATAGCCCAGTGGTCTGCAGTTTGTGGTGGCCTCTGTGGCTACCAAACTACTTTCCACAAGTAATGTAGGCTTTATCATTGACATGCTGATGGGTTTGTCCCATCGGCACCTGTACATCCGAATGTAAAGTACATCTTATTGTATAAATTTACTTATGCTGGTTGCAGTACTAAGAGGTAGCTTGAAGTGTTTTATTATGTTCGCGATACTGAAAAAAATTTGTGGGAAAAAATCAGTATGTATCTAAATAATTATAGTTGTATATGAACTGAAGGACCATACTGCAAAGGGTATGTTTTGCAAAAATTATGAGACCATTATTATGGACCAAGCAATTTGGGTAACATGGATTTGCAATGTGATGTGGCCTTAAATTTTATTGAATAATTCCATGCAGTTGGATATCCTTTAGGAAAGTTGCAGTAAATGTTTAATTACATTTGTCTTCAAACTGCTATCTAAGTTTCATGTTAGATGATCACTTCATAAAAAAAATCTTCTGATATGTAATTTACATCTGGTAATTAAACCAAGGGATAGGCATAAATGTCACTCAACAGAACACAGTTCAACCACAACAACATTTCGTCCAGGAACATGGTGAAAGTCAAACACCAAGATGATGAGAGATATTTAAAATTTAATATGTTAAAACCACAAAAGAAAAACAATCTCTGGCAAAAACTACAAAATAGCAAAAAATACAAAAATAAATGATGCGAAATATTCAAAGTTTGATGTATAGTTCTTGTTTTGTGTTTTTTTGCTATTTCTTTGTTTTTTGACATTGATATATACTTGTTTTGTGGTTTTTACAGATTAAATTTTGAATATCTCACATCTTCTTCCTATTTGCCTTCCTCAGACTTCCTGGACAATATGTTGTTGTGGTTGAACATCTGTAGATTAGATTTATTGCTAAGAACATGTCTGTTAAAGTTTCTGAAAAGGGAGCAATATATAGTTTTATAACTCATATTTTAGTGGAGTCAATGGCAGTGTTATCATAGTAGCAGAATGAAAAGTCATTTTATAATGAATGGGAAAAAATTAGTTAAGATATTAAATAGCAGTTCAGTTAATCCGCGGTGGTGCAGCGGTAGCGTTGTTGCCTCACAGCAAGAGGTTCTCCCGTTTGATTCTCGGCTGGAGTGCGAGGAGTGCCTTCGGTGTGGAGTCTGCATGTCCTCCCCATGGTTGGGTGGGCGTTCCAAAGACATGCATAAATGGGAGTGCCTTTGTTGAAGGTTGGATGCCGAGCTGGCACCTCGGCGTTCATGAAAATCTACTGCCAATCATTAGCGGACCGGAGTTCCACTGTGGCGACCCCTAACAGGGAAAAGCCGAAAGGCAACAACATTAAATAGCAGTTCAGTTACAGAAATAAGCTACACTAAGATATTAGAAACAAATGAAACCAAGGGCAAATGTTATAATTGTTATTAATATTATTTTTGTTTTGTTTAATCAGGTTTCCTAGAAGAAGCAGTGAACATGTTTGTTGACTTTCAGTGACTGGGAAATGTCATGTGACATTCTTGTGTATAGTTGTTGGGATATAAAGTAGAGGTTCTGTTTGTTTCTATTTTATGCATGAAAATGCATCTATCATTTCAGAATTGTTAGGCTGTTATCTCACTATATATACATGAATGTCCTGAAGAAAACTTTGACTGCTGATTTCTCTCCTTGGGATTAGCCAATCAGCAGACAGAGTGAAGGGGGCGGGGTTGTAAAGGTGGCTAGTTTCTGTTTCCTGAGTTGTAGCCTAAGGGCTACTAGAATAGTGAGGAGTTTGGACATCTGCTGTTAAGGGAAAGTTCAACTTACACAACATTTTTTTTTCAGCTTTGTTTGACATTCATTGGCTGAGCAGGTAGGCTGATACCAAGATACCAATTTCAGTGAACTGACACCAGCCAGTATTAATTAAGAAATGTTAACTTTTATTTAGTCTTTTTGTCTGTCTTGCATGTATAAATTTAAAACTAAATCGACTGTGGAGTATAGGCTACTAAATACTAGTGATCAAACAGAACTATAATGAGATAAATCTATGCAACACTTAAATGTTTGCCAGAGTCAAATGATGAACTGCAAATACACCAGATCATCACTACCCGTAGATACTATGGGATTCCTGAAAGCATACAGAAGACACGCATAGAAAGCAATAACACAGATCTGTGGATTTATATTAGCTGTGACCTAATCTAATTCTGAGGTCTTATAAATGAGATACTATCTCAAAAACAATAGGTACAAGGCATCCTCAGATGGATTGTATATTCAGATATAGGTGCAAGTGAGAGTAGGTCATAAATCTGAGCAGCAAATCTGTGAAGTGGAAAAAAACTGAAGCAGCCAGATGAAACCAGCATGGACATATGCACAGTATCTGAACTCCATGCATATATTAATTGAGGCCAAAACTAAACGCTGGAAGGATGAAGCAGCTACATTACATTAAGGGAGACTGTCTTTTCCATCCACCTCCTGTTGGAATATGAGCTTTCATATGATTTAAATCCACAAAGGCTGCTTACATATATTTTCCCTGCTCCATTCTTTCCTTATTAGTTCAGTTCTTTTTGCACATTTTTTGAGAAAACAGTTTAATCCAGGTAATATCTATAACATTTGTTCTGCCCTCCAAAGTAAAACTCGTAACTCACAAGCATTTGCTCCTGCAGTGTACAATCTGTGATCTCTGTCTACATGCTCAATGAGCAGAATTCTACATTTACTAATTTAAAAGATTATGTAAAGGACTTTAGCGTCTGTGATCTCTATGATCTCAGCATAATTCTACATTTACTAATTTAAAACACTATGTAAAGGACTCATCAGTAAATGTAAAATTGCTTTATTTTGTTGGATTGTTTAATTAATTCATGAAAAGTAAGATTTATTTTTCCTTTACTTTTATTTTTGCTTATGGAGCTGGATTAAAAGTGTTCAGTGCAAATTAAGCATGAGGAATAGATGCAATGGAATGCTATTAAAATTGCTTTGTCAAAAAGCATTTCTCCATAGTAAGTCAGAAATATAACTTATTTGAATCCATGACTTCTATAGTATCAAGCCCCCATGTACCGTTGTACCACAAACTAATTATATATATAAAATCCAAGATTTCACAGTGGGGAAAGAACAAATTCTCAGATCTCCACTGTAATGTGATATCATAGAGGAAAAAAGCAAGTATGTGTGATATAAACTATGATACAGACTCAGCCAAGCTACAATCTTCACTGTGTAATACCTTAAATCTCCTATAGTGGAGGGCCATGGTATTTATATGAAAATGACCCCTCACGGACATGCAAGTGTTTCAGGGGTATTGCATCAGAAAGCCCATGGCTTCTTACTTTTTAAGTCTTTATGGGTACATTCAGAGCAATAATGCCAGACCCCACTAGCTTTAAATATACCACATTTTGGACTTTTTGTGACTTCATCAGAAATGCATTCCTCCTAATTCAATACACCAAATAGTCAGACAAGGAGAGGTGGATGTTAGAGACCCTTACCCTACCCTCTGAAATTTGCCTCAAATAAGTTGTTACATAGATTAATTAGAAGCTTATGGAGTTGAAGGCCGTGGTCAAAGTCCTGGAACACCAAAAAAAGAAAAGAAAAAAATCAGCCTAGGAATTGATCAGACACTAACCAGCTTAGAGATGGAGCATACTTCATTGACCCAGAGGTGGTGTACCTATCTAGTACTGTTTTAATGTGTCCTTTGTTTATAAGATCACAATGTATAGTTTTTACATTTACATTCACTGTTTTAATTTCAGCTTGTTATATTGTTCTAATTGTTTTCTCTCTAAATATACCATAAGTCTGCTTTTCACTTCATATTACAATTCTTGTTTGTATAATACTAAATTACCTTTAATTTCTCTATAAACTGGATACAATTTCTCTAAATATTAAGTCATTGTCATATACATTATATCTGTTCTTAACCAGTGTGTTCATGTTACGTTTAATGTGGTATAATTATTTAAACTATAGATTTTTTTGTATTATTTTTGAAGTTTGTAAAATTATTGTTCTTAAAATGTTTTGTAATACTTTGGAGCATTTTTGCCCTTGCCTCCACTGAAAATGGGCTCCTACCCAATGGACTTTCCCGGTAACTGAATATCAATAAATAAATTTCATGAAACTAACTTGCCCCAGCATTTCCAGCAAACTAGCCACACAAGAAAGTTGTTATTTCATAGATATGGCATTCTGCAATGGGCTAGTTTAATCTATTTTTTTTTAGGTAAGTAGACTAAAGTTCTTGGCTCATTTTTTTCTTCCAGCACCTGTGACATTATACAAGCCAAAATTAAAAGAAGGATTACAATGAAAATAATCAGGATTATCAAAAAGGTATACTGATGCTTCAGACATGGGGTGGGGGGCTTTCTGTGGGGTCATTTGAAAGTTCAAGGTCTCTGGAACCCCCATCAGAAGTCAGACCATATCAACATGAGAGATATGATGCATCTGATTCTGACCCTTCAGACTGTCCAACCCATGCTCTCTCCAGACCCCCTGAAGGTTTACACAGACAATACCACAGTAATGTGGTATGTCAACAAGCTGGGGGCACAAAGTCGTAACTTCTTTACAGGCTGGCTCTTCAGGCCTCAGATCTAGCTATCAGATTTTGGCCGACTATTCGGACAAAGTGCATATTCCTTCATAGCACAATGCAATGGCAGATGCTTTGAGCAGGTCGAAAACATGGGTCATGAATACATGCTCCACAGAGATGTGTTTCTGGACATAGTCCATCAGTGCAGTATTCCTCAGGTAGTTCTTTTTGCCTCCCTTCTAAACAGGCAGTTCCCACATTTCTGTTTTGGAGTGCCATGCCAACTGGCAGGGAAGACATACTCCCTTATAAACTGCATGGTGCAACTTAAAGTGTTGATTTAACATTACTGACTTGTAGGAAACAGAAATAACATATTAATTCCAAGGTATGTTTCACTATGTAACACCTTGCCCTAAAAAAGGCGGGTCAATATTAGATCAGCGAACGCTGATTGATCGACCTTATGTAAGCGAAAGCTTACAATCTCAAACTGTCAGATCAGCGATTTTTTTTCCTAGGGAAAAAAAAAAACACTGATCCAAAACACATACACACAACACAAGCACACCAAACAAACAATAATCCACAGACATACACCTAAAATCTGACACCTAACCCTACACTAAACTATGCACACACCACTAACTATCCATTTAGCTTAACCCTAACCCTAAGGTCAGTCACTATCGTACACTCACCTCACCCGCTCCCTAACCCTAACTCACCTAAACCCGCCCTAACCCTCACATCCACACAATCGCACACGTACCTAACCTGAGCCCTAACCCTAACTCACCTAACCCACCCTAACACTCACATCCACACAATCGCACACTTACTTGAATCTGACCCGTAACTTTCCACCACAGCACTGAAAATACCGAAGCAACAGAAACGGGCAACCAAATTCTTTCCCTAGGAAAAAATTTGGGTTTCTGTTACTTCGATATTTTGAACATTCACTTAAATAAGGTCGATCAATCAGCTTTCGCTTGTTTAAGCGTTAGCTGATCTAATATAGACCCAAAAAGGCACGTCTTATCTACAGCTATAATAATGCCATGTTTTAGTGAGTCATAAATTTCAGGGCATAAATGAGCAAGCAGGAGGACTATATATTTTGAGTAAACATTTCCATTTGCAGATGGTAATAACCATTTCTTTTTAAGAAACTTTTGCTGAAAAGTAGTTATATTTCTCTATGAATGTATGTGTTACTTGTTCAATGATGCCTTTATAGCTGTTGATGACCCAATTGCTGACTCCTCCCTTTGAGAAAAAACAAACAAATCTACCATTACTTGAAACCAAGTATAGATATTTGGCAGGTGTGCAGTCTGAGATGACATGTTATGAGTTGTATCTTTTTTCTGAATTTTAAACAGCAAACAGAGCAAATGATGATTGAAATGATACAATCCACTTAATCATTTCCTGTACCTTGTTCAGTAAAATTCTAAAGATCCAGACTTCTCTGGGGCTTACGGTTTCTTGTCCGTCAGAAGAGAATGTATGTAGCATTTTGGAAGCTCTTGAATTCCACTTGGCTGACCATGAAGAAACTCCTTTTTTCTAAGGTGTAGGATATTAGCATCCCCCTAAGTATGCATGCAGTTGGACAAAGAGGTGTGTGTGTATACATACAATCACTGCTAAACCTCTGCTATAGTGCTAATGCTTGTGGAATGTGGTTGAATTGGAAAGCATCATGCTTAAGCTCAGAACAGTTTAATTCTGTTTGAAGAACATTGTTGTGGATCATTTCAGTATGACTTAGAATTAATCTGCCTCCTTGGTTGCCATTTTTTATGAAATGCTTTATATGTGCAGGGGCCATTTTGATGTCTTAGGGATCTACATTTTACAGTGGCTGCTGTGGATACCAAACTGGTTTTCCTGCATAATGTAGGCTTTATCGTGGACATGCCAATTGTTTTGTCCAATTAGCACTTGCATTTCTGAATGTAAAATAGCTCTTATAGTATAACTTTTATAGCTGATAACAGTACTAAGATGGAATATGATGTATATTATCTTAGTGAGATTGCAAGAGTTTGTGGACAAAATTGCATAATTATTTTAAATTATAATTTTATAAATACATATTCATTAATTTATAAAAACAAATATAACAACCGATTCACGTGGAGTTAATGCTCCTAGCACAAACCACAATACGATAATGCTGAAAATGCCAACTAGGAGCAACGCAATGAAGGGCATATAGTCCAAACAGATGAAAATTGTCTCCAAAAATAGCAGTCACATCCAAATGATACGTAAAAAACAAAGGAGTTTAATTCAGGTACACAAGAACAACGGCGGTAAGCGCTTTCGCATACTGCTTCATCAGACCTGGTCTGATGAAGCAGTATGCGAAAACGCTTACCACCGTTGTTCTTGTGTACCTGAATTAAACTCCTTTGTTTTTTATGTATCATTTGGATGTGACTGCTATTTTTGGAGACAATTTTCATCTGTTTGGACTATATGCCCTTCATTGCGTTGCTCCTAGTTGGCATTTTCAGCATTCATTAATTTATGACAATGCTGTGTTCTTCCTTGCTGAAGCTGATATTTAAAGGCCAAGTATTTTGGGTCACCTGTGTTTTGGACTTTCATCCATCCTTAAATTTTATTGAGCAAGTCAGCAAAATCAAACATCCATTAGAAAAGCTGTAGCAAGCTGAATGTAAATGTTTTTGTAAATGATTTAGTTCATTCTTTATGAAACTGCCATCTAGCTGAGACCTCTAAGGGAATAATAATATGCCAACTTTTAGGCGCATCTCTTGATAAAAATAAATCTCTGCTTCTTATGTGTAATTTGCATTTTTCATCTCTGGAGTATTTTTCTCTACAATAGGTACAGTATATTTTAGAAGTTTATGAAAACATAGCTTTATAGTCAATATTTAGTACAGAGTTCTTGGTATATAGTTTACAAAGCCCACCTAAATAATATTCATTTCATAGCTAAAGTAAGCCCACCTTCAGACTCTAAGTAGGTATTTTTTAAAATACTGAATAAAAATAACAAAACACTCACCCTTACAGTGGCTTACCTACTGCACCCTGCTGTGTTAGGAAAATTCAATATTTTTAGACAATATCGCAATCACAAATTAACATGTTTAATAGTCACCAAGTAGTAAGAGATTGCTGTCTGTGTATATTACTGTAGCAGTATTCTTAACCATAGAGATCTCCAGCCAAGGATAGCCCAACATCCGGCCAGTATACCTAAGGCTTTAGATCTTTAATGTGCATAAGTCACATGTATGCTCCCTATACAGGATGGAGGGCATAAAGGCAATGTACTGATGCAGTAACCCAGAACTACTTTGCATTCAGTCCGAACACCATCAACGCTCATTGGTCTGAACACTCTTTGCTGTGCTGAATACCTAGCCATCAGATAAATGCCACATTGGAATCTTTTTTCTTCATACTGTTGGTCATGTTTTCTTTTGTTTATATAGTGTTCATGTCATCCAACAAGAGAAAATGTCAGTGTGGGAGGCAGGTTGCCTATAAGCATCATCACTAACAGTGTCTATATTGTTTGGGTGCTTCCCATGGCCATACCTCCTGTAGTATTTGTAAGGCCTTGGGACCTTAATTTTATTTTAGAAAAATTGACTTGGGCTTCTTTTGAGTCTGCAGTTTCAGTTTCTCTGCAATGCTGTACCTACTCTTATTTCTGCTCTGAGGGATTCTGAGCTTCAGGCCCTTATGGCCATTCATCCTTTTTTTTTCTTCATCACAGAGAGTGTCTCTTCAAGCTACTCCTCCTTTTATCCCCAAGGTTGTTGATGAGTTGTCCTTAAATCAGGCAGTACAGCTCTCTTCCCTTTTTCCTTCTCCACAGTCGCTAGTGAGAGGGTCCTGCATACCTTGAATTTGCACACATGGCTCAGGTATTATTTCGATAAAACCAAAGATGATTCATAAGTTTGACCAGCTTTTTGCTCCTATTCATCCCAGAACTTTGAGTTTAGCTGTTTCTAAGCAAACCATCTCCTCCTGGATATCTGAGACCATTTCCTTTTGTTATTCTTTTCATGGCAAGTGACTGCATACTTCAGTTAGAGTTCATACCATTAGGGCTGTTGCTTCTTCTGGTGCTTTCTTCAAGGGCTTGCATAACCAGCTCCAACCTTGAAGCTGCTACTTGGTCCTCAGTGCATACCTTTACTAAGTATTTTAAATTAGATATGGTTTCTAGGGCTAGAGCAGGTTTTGCTAGGGCTATCCTGCATGGATTTGTTGAGGGATCTTCCAAGGCTTCTACCTCCTACTCCTTTTCTAGAGCTCTTGTACCGTCCCTAAGGTGAGGAATACTGCAACGATGATATAGAAGGACATAGTGCAGTTGTGTAAAATCTTACCATAACAGTTGATGTCCTTTTCTTAACTGTTGCTTTATTTGGTCCCTCCCTCCATCCCCCTTTTTCTTTAGGGTTCCGATATGGTTATCCTCTTAGCCAAGGGTCCCCCTTTTTCCTTCTGCATTTTCTCCACTTGGATGTACAAAGGCTCCTTTTTGTCCTGTGGAGACTGTTCTCTACAGGGGCAATTCAGTTCTTGGTAACTGTGTCAGTACATTGCCTTTATGCCCCACATTCTGTGTGGGGAACACACATGTGACATATGGTGCATTCAAGATCTAAAGGCTTTGGTATACTGGTCAACTGTTGGGCTGTCCTTGGCAGGAAATCCCTGCAACAGTGAAAAGAAGGATATCTGCTGTTACAGTAAGATTTTACAAACTGTACTTTACTCATCCTGCTCAATTCCATCCTTAACGATGTCAAAGACTTCCTAAATGACTACAGTCTAAAACAATTAGTGCAATAATCCACCTGCCCAAACCTTAAAACAAGTAACTATTGATCTAGTTATAACCAACGACCCCTCTCTAGTCTCAGATATCACAGTTCACCTCATCGCTAAGTGACCACTGCCCAATAAGCTTTCAGCAGCATTTCCCAGCCCTATATAATCCCACTTAACTTCTCTTTCAGATCAAAATCTGATTCTAAAAAGAAAAGAAAAAAAGAAAGAAAAAGCAGACAGAAAAACTTAGGCAGTCCTTGTAGGTATAGACTAGTCAACTATCCTAAATACTGCAAAAGCCAACTTTTCAGTGAAAGTTTTCACTAGTACCTCCAAAATTAACAAGACACTTGCTTTTCATTACTAACTAGACTTTATAAACTTGAAGGCTTTTGTATAGCCGAGGCACCTATTGTGTGTTATCTATTAAATTTATTTGGGATTTTACTGGCCTTTTTGTAGTTTTTTTGTAAACTGACGAAGAATGACTGGTTCACCGATGAACTGCCATAAATCACTAGCCATACCTGGAGACAAAGCACAGCATAATTAGAAAGTTGCCTTCAGTCCTGAAACTAGAAAACACTTTACCTAAGACATTTTTCCAAGCAATCCATTAGGTACCATAAAACCCAACTCATGAAAACAAAACAAAACTTACCAATCAATACCCGTAAACAGCTATGGAAGGAAATCAAGAGTAACAGGAAGAAACAATTACTCATCCAATCGCAAAACCTTGTGTTTTTCTCCATCTGATTTCTTCTCAGGATTTAGCAACCTTCTCACACTGTACTCATCCATTACTAACTCTACTTGCACTCCTCAAGCCCCACTCAAATCACTATTTTATTTCAAACACACTAAAAACAAAGAAGTACTGCATCTCTGTGAACAACAAAAAATTCACTGACCCAGGCACAGATGATCTCCATCCCTGGTTCACCTATCACTGCAGAGAATATATTTTTTGGACACTCCAAAACATATATAACGTATACCTAATGCAACACAGCATGCCAGCTGTATGGAAAATACTAAAAGATAACCCCCTTCCAAACAAACGTAGCTCGCCAAAGTCTCTCTTTACCATCCATCCTCCTTAACACTACCTAAAATCTTCGAGAAACCAATCTATAGGCACATTACATTGTACATCACCAGTTGCAAGCAACATAGATTCCTGGCAGGTGTCATCAGCAGACTGACTGCCATTTGAACCATAACAGATCAAACTTTCTTAGGAATGGGCAGAGGAGAACTAACTGTTTATTTATCCAAAAGACCAAAGCTTTTGAGCTAACAGATCACAGCATACTACTAAACCACCTATGTGACATATATGTCAGTCCAGATGCAATTTATTGGTTCCACAACCATCTTTCTAGCTGATATCTGTGTGGAAAGTCAAATAATCTTTCCTCTTTATATCAAAACTCAAACAAGGCGTACAACAAGGCCTATCCTTGCTTCCCTCATCTTTACCATCTGTATAAACAAACATCTTGTGAGCCTATCCCACCTTCTTGTAGTTCATTATGCCACTAATATGGCCCTATTCCAATTTAACAGATCTATACCAATCCTTCAGCAAGAGCTACATCATAACTTTATCACTCATAGCACTTGGAATAGCAAGAAAAAGTTTCTTTTCAACTCTTGAAATTCAAAAACAGTGGTCTTTTCTACCACAACAAAACTAAACAACTCCCCACCAATACTAATCTTTGATCACAATAACATTACATTAGGAAACTGCTATTCATTAAAATACCTAGGACTTTGGATAGACCATCCTTTAACCTCAGTCTTCGATTAGAAAACGCTAGGAAAAAGATTAACCCAGTACTACTTTGGACCAACAAAATCTACCTCTTTCTTTTCAAATACTACAAAAATAACAGTAGGCAAAGGCATTCTAATAAGACAAGTAGAATGTGGAAAAAAATCTACAATGATGCAGACAATCTCCAGCAAAGATTCTTCACACACTTCCCAAAGTATAAACACCACTCCTCAACACTACAAAGAAAAAAGGAAAATGGCTTCCAGTCGGAGAAGTATCTGACTTACTCTCAAATATTTAGACTCCTGCACACTTATTAGTCTGGCTGCCAGAGAGGAAATTAAGTTATTGTTTGTCCTACAGCCCCAGAAATCAAAGCCACCCAGGCCCTACCATTCAAGCTCCTAAAACTAAACTACAATGCATAGATCATTTGTTCTTCTTAGTAGGCCTTTATTCTACTCCTGCTGATACTCTTTTATCCAAAATTGTGCACATAACTAAAACATTATCTTCATGATCATAATTCGTGCAAATGCCATCACTCCAGACACATTACGTAACATTATCTTTTCCTACTCCATCAATCTCCCTGCTAACAACTGTGAACAATATTACATGCTCAGCCAACTCAACAGTCACTCCAACTGAACTGAACATAACTGTATATAGTGATTACTTTTGTCTGTATTGTATATCATCAAACTGCCTTAATCTACTGCAGTGTGCGTGTGTGTGTGTGTGTGTGTGTGTGTGTATGTATGTATATATATATATATATATATATATATATATGTATGTATATATATATATATATATATATGTATGTATATATATATATATATATATATATATATATATATATGTATATATATATATATATATATATATGTATGTATATATATATATATATATATATATATATATATATATATATATATCCATATATATGTTTTTGTTTTTTTTGCTTTCCTTATTTACTTCCCTCTGTGCTAAGACTGAATTTGGTCTTTTGTGATCAGTGCTATACCTCAGTTAACCAATTCATATGCCACCCCTATAGTGCCTTTTTTAAGCGGTGTTCCAAAGACCAAATTACCACCGTAACATCTGGAAACAAATGCAATCTGAAGGTCATGCTGCTCAATGCTAGAAGTATAAATCTCAAAATGCACTCACTCAAAGCACTCCTTAAAATGGAGAACATCGACATTTGTGCCATAACGGAGACATGGTTCAAGGCAGCAAAAAGCACCCCTGCACTACCAGGCTATAACTTATTCCACACCTTTCGGCCCCAGAACTTGGACTGAAGCTCCAAAGGCAGTGGTGTCTCTAGATTCATAAAGGATATGCACTCCTCCAGACTAGTAGCCCAGCATAATGTGTCTGAGATAATTCAGGTACAACTATCATTGGGTAAGACCGCGATTCAGGTCGTAGCCTGCTATAGGTCCCCAACCATGTCCCAAGACTCTCACTCCACGTTCCTAAGCACCCTGGAAACTGTTAGGGTCTAACCCAACACTCTCATACTAGGTGACTTCAACTACCCCTCCATCAACTGGGAAAACTACTCATGCACTAATACACTGGCCCAACGCTTCCTGGAATTCATCATTTCAAATGTCCTGGACCAGCTCATTCTTACCTCAACTAGAGGAAGCAACATCCTTGACCTGGCTATTACTAACATGGGCAACCGTTACTCTGCACCAATAGTCAATTCCTCCCTGGTTAGATCTGACCACAAACTAATCACCATGGAAATCCACATCTCACCCACACCCCCCATAAAGGTAACCACCATGAGAAACTTCTCCAAAGCTGACTTTGCGCTCTTAAAAACAGAGGTGGCTAACTTCATCGCACCCATGTCAATGGAAAATAGATGCATGACTGCTGAATCATACACCAATGCACTGTACAAACACATACATAAATGCATGGAACTAGCCATACCCAACAGAACCAAGACACTCTCCTCAAAAAAAAAGGAAGCCAATCTGGTGGTCCCTTGCCATTAATAAACTCTACAACAGAAGGAAGAAACCGTTGCAGAAAAAGATGAAGTCCTAAGACTGGAAGAATTCCCTTATTAGCCACAACAAAAAGTTGTGATCCCTCATCAAAACCTCTAAAGCCAGCTATGAAGGCAGAATTGTGGCAGACACTAAAACAATCACAAAGCCTTCTATAGTTACATCAGAAATCTCCATGGCAGCACTCAGATTTGCTCTGAGTTACTGCACAATGGTACCTCCTATACTGAGCCAGCAGATATTGCCCACATACTGGCTGACAGACTCATTGCCAACTTTACCCCCCTCACCCCCCCAAAAGGACCAATCACAATACCAGAGGAATGCCAGGCACCCAACATTGCTGCAGCACAGGTTAAAGCTGCATTGTCCAAGGCCAAGAATACAGCTTCCTTGGGACCCAACAATATCCCTGGATGTGTTCTACATGAACTACAAAGTGTGTGCCCTGTTCAATCATAGCCTCACCTCCTGCTTTGTCCCTACAGAATGGTGCCCTGCTACAGTCTTCACTCTCCATAAAGGGGGAATGATTACAAACCCTGGGAGTTATTGCCCCAGTTGCCTGATGAGTCTAATATGTAAGGCTCTGGAGTGTATCATCATGGACCTAATTAACAAGGATATAGGGAATCTCCAAACTCTAGATCCCATGCAATTTGGTTTTGTGAAAGGTAGATCATGCCTGCTCAACTTGGTTGACTTCTTTGAGTCAGTCACTAGAGCTGTGGATGAGGGCAAGGCAGTTCATACAGCCTACCTCGATCTGGCTAAGGCCTTTGATATCATTCCCCACTCAAGAATTATTGATAAACTCACCAAACTAGGCATCAACCCTTATATCACTAGGTGGGTTGCAAATTTTCTCACAGATAGAACCCACAGTGTGAAAGTAGCAGACTCCAAAGCAGACTTCCAACCAGTCACAGGTGGAGTTCCACAGGGATCAGCCCTGTGTCATCTCCTGTTTGGCATCTACTTCTCAGAAGTCCAGGCCAACATTGAGGGACTCTGGCTGACCAAGTTTCCAGACGACTGCAAGCTGGGAGCCATTATTAACTTCCCAAGTGATGTAGACATCCTAGAGAAAGGCCTCACTGAGACCAATGACTGGTGTCAAGGCCTTAAGCTTAATGCCAAAAAATGAGTCATCATCCCTTTTGGGAAAAACTCAGTTCCCACTAATTACCACATTGATGGGAGGCCACTGAACACTGTATGGATTATAAGAGATTTGGGGACACAGGTTGACAGCAACCTCTCCTTCGACCACCACATTACCACTGTGGTCAGAAAGTCCTTCTATGTGGTACATATCATTAACAAGGGTTTTGCATCCTGGAAGAAAGAGGTCATCATCTCTCTCTACTCTTCCCTCATTAGGCCAATCATCGAGTATAATGCCCCATTTGGCATGTACCTCATAGACACATGCAACAGCTGGAAAGGCCATAAAAGTGCCTCATGAAGAGGATCCTAGGCCTTAAACTCCAGCTATTCTCTGGCTCTTATCGTCTACTAAGAGGTGATCTGTGCTTGATTTACAAAGCCATGTCTGACCCTGCTCTGTTAGAAATCCCAATCCCTCCACACCACATGCTCCGGAGACCTCAACCTCATTACCACAATCAACAGAACATGCTGGAGGGACATGTTCATAACCCAGAGACTGCTTATGCTCTGGAATAGACTTCCCATACATGTCAAGCAGAGCACCTCACTGGCCCTCTTCAAGAGTAATCTTGATGAGTGGATGGGAAATAGAAAGTTTACCCCAGGTATCACTCCAGTGGCTCTACTTGATAGAGGCACTGGGAACTAACGTCTGGTGGCACGATGCCAGGGGCAGTTCTATTGGCTAGGCTTGTAAAGGCACCAGGCCCATTAGCCTAGTACGCAGCTATGAACCTAATACATTTAACTTACAATCACTAAGAAAGAACATTTGAATATAGGGAGCATATTGACGGAAAAGGACCTAGGGAACATCTTTCGTCCATTACCAAATCAGTTGCCATTTTTTACGTATTTTTTAAATATTCATTTGTCCTGATTGTGGACTGGTACCAAGACATCATAGTCAGCAGTGATCTAAATCCACAGGATATTAATTGCAGAAATGTGCATTTTTATGTAGTCCACTATGTCTGTCTCACATGCAGAAAAAATCAAACATGTTCAGACTGTAGGCTAATAAATATCAGTGACATTACAGAACAGCAATGTGGAAGACATATATAATGTTTAATTTTTGCAAGAAGCAGTTGTTGCACTATAGAAACAACACACCATCAGTTATATAAGAAACTTTGTAATTCCTAAAAGTATACAGAGTATGCACATGTAAAACAACACAAGACCAAGCATTTACACTAACTGTGTCATAATGCAGTTCTGACAGCCTATTTTAAAAGCGGTAGCTTATATGGGTGGGTCATATTTAAACTGATGTGCAAATCAGAGAAGATGATATACCTGGAAGAAACCTAAATTACTCAAACTACTGTACTCATGAGGTCCACATGCAATCTGCATACAGACAGTACCTGAGACCAGAAATGAATACTTGATCATGATATTATGGGGCAGCAACATCCCATTAAAACTGACGGCAATTGACCAACCAGTGCCTTTGGGAAGATGTGCTTTCATACCACTTACAATAAATCTACTACCTTTCAAAGCTACTTATATCTGTTTGCCCTGCTCACCTCTTTCCTTATTGGTCCAGTTTCCTTTACAGACCTTTGAGAAACAAACTTGCATCCATGTAATGTTTATGCAATGTGTTGTTTATTACACAATTACTGCTCATTTCTATTCCAAAACGACCATTATGATTGGACAGACCAACCAGTGTGTCCGTTGTAAATTGAGCATATACCAGTAGAAAAAAGTCCAGCCACTGAAGTATAATTGAGCAACCAGACTTTGTATTGTCATATTCTGGGGGGGCAGCAAAATAAAAGAAAAAATCAGTTAAGTTCTGCAAAACTAAAGAAACAGAAACATACCCAATTTTCCTTGTATTTGTCCACTGTCCCTCGTAAAATAATCCTGACAAAAAAAAAAAACACGGAGATTCTGTTTTCTCTGTTGCTTCTCCTGCACTGGTGTGCTGTGCAAGCTTGGGAACACAAGTCCCTTACACATGCACAGTATATTAGTAAACAAGGAAGAACACGGAAGAAGACTGAAGTGCCATTATACAGAGACATTATTTAAGAAAGGTAAGCAATTTCTTTCTTAAATGATGACATTGGATAAAAGCAATAATCCACTCCTGTCAGTGGGTATATCAGGATTTGCCTACAGTTGGCTCTGTTTAATCACACCAGCTGTGGGTACATCCTGATATACCCATACACAGTCATAGATTATTTCTTATTAAACCATGACCCCCCCAAAACGTGCATGCTGATTGGCCAGCGTGCACATTGTAAATCGAGTTATACTAATGGAAAAAGGTCCGGTCGCCCGGATTTTTTTCCATTAGTATAACTCTACTTTTAAAACACTGTCTCGCTATGTTAAATGGGTTTAACATAGCGAGACAGCTTTAAAGATCTCCGTTGCTTATTTTAAAGCTGTCTCGCTATGCTAAACCCATTTAACATAGCGAGACAGGTTTAAAAAAAAAGCAACGGAGAAAGCAAGATCTCCACTGCTTTTTTTTACTGTTTCGCTATGTTAAATGGGTTTAACATAGCGAGACAGTTTTAAAATAAGCAACGGACATCTCCGTTGCTTATTTTATTACTGTCTCGCTATGTTAAACCCATTTAACATAGCTGTAAAAAAGCAACGGAGATCTTGCTTTCTCCGTTGCTCACAACTCTGATGTACTGCGCGGCGCGGTACATCAGAACTGCCGGATGCCAGACATCTGTGGAAGGGCAGTAAACAGGCATTATACTATGCCATTATTTAAGAAAAGTAATAGTTTCTTTTCTTAAATAATGTCATGGTATAATAGCAATAACCCACTTCTGGGTGTGGGTAATGCTGTATTTACCCACGGTTGTCTTTGCCCTCGGGACCAAACCACGCCAACCGTGGGTAAATCCAGCATTACCCACACCCAGACGTGGGTTATTGCTATATTATACAATTCCTCCCCTAAAACGTGCATGCTGATTGGCCAGCCCAATCAGCGTGCCCATTGTAAATCCCTCAATATACTAACGGAAAAAGGTCCGGTCGCCCGGACTTTTTCCGTTAGTATAAAACACTGTCTCGCTATGTTAAAAGAGTTTAACATAGCGACACAGGTTTAAAAAAAGCAACGGAGATCTCCGTTGCTTTTTTTAAAGCTGTCTCGCTATGTTAAACTCCTATAACATAGCGACAGTGTGTAAAAAGCAACGGAGATCTTGCGATCTCCGTTGCTTTTTTTTTTTTAAAGCTGTCTCGCTATATTAAATGGGTTTAACATAGCGAGACAGCTTTAAAATAAGCAACGGAGATATCCGTTGCTTATTTTAAAGCTGTCTCGCTATGTTAAACCCATTTAACATAGCGAGACAGTTTTTTAAAAAAAAAAGCGATCTCCGTTGCTTTTTACTGTTTCGCTATGTTAAATGGGTTTAACATAACGAGACAGCTTTACAATAAGCAACGGAGATCTCCGTTGCTTTTTTTAAAGCTGTCTCGCTATGTTAAACTCCTATAACATAGCGACAGTGTGTAAAAAGCAACGGAGATCTTGCGATCTCCGTTGCTTTTTTTTTTTTAAAGCTGTCTCGCTATATTAAATGGGTTTAACATAGCGAGACAGCTTTAAAATAAGCAACGGAGATATCCGTTGCTTATTTTAAAGCTGTCTCGCTATGTTAAACTCATTTAACATAGCGAACAGTTTTTAAAAAAGCGATCTCCGTTGCTTTTACTGTTTGCTATGTTAAATGGGTTTAACATAACGAGACAGCTTTACAATAAACGGAGATCTCCGTTGCTTATTTTAAAGCTGTCTCGCTATGTTAAACCCATTTAACATAGCGAAATAAAGAAAGCAACGGAGATCTTGCGTTCTCCGTTGCTTTTGCCCACAGCTCTGATGTACTGCGTAGGCATGCGCAGAATACCAGACAGCTGCGGAAGGGCAGTAAAGAGGCATTATACAATGCCATTATTTAAGAAAAGTAATTATTTCTTTTCTTAAATAATGTCATTATAATAGCAATAACACGCCTGGGTGTGGGTAATGCTGGATTACCCACGGTTGGCTTTGTTTGGTCTCGGCTTCACGGGACCAAACCACGCCATCCGTGGGTAAATCCAGCATTACCCACACCCAGGCGTGGGTTATTGCTATAATAAGATCATAAAGTAGTGTGATTTCATTTGGCATTCACTGTAACAATGAAATTACCTTGCTACAAGACTTAAACTAGTCACAGAAAAAGCTCTTTTTAACAAAAGCCCATATTTCCAGGATATATTTTAGCATGTTATTTTCCACGGATAACAGCCCTAGACTACAGGAGTCCATTTTAAGTTACAGGCTATCACATTAGGTGTATAAAAAATAAAAATAACTATAGTTAAAAAGTAATCAGGATTATAAAAAGTGCACAGCATAACAAAACATAAGCTGCAAAGCACAACTTATAACACCAATATAAATATCAACAACATTTAAGTGAACTGTTCATCTACAAAATATGTGATCGTAAGTGGTACTTTCTCCTGAAGAAAAACTTGTTTTTACTGTTGTAATTTAATGAGTCAGGGATCCCCAGGACATAAATGACCAAGCAATAGTTTTGTGAAGGGTGTATGTTGTAGCAAATTCTTTGCCTTATCATCTTTTGGAGTGCTTTACAAATCAGAATATGCTTTCTATATAAGAATTGCCATTTACTGAAACTGATAGCCTATTTTCATCCAACTTTTCTGAAATTAATAATAATATGCCTGTCACTGAATGTATAATAGCTACTTACTGGGTTGAAGATGATTTTATGATTGTTGAGGACCCATCTGCTGACTTGTCTCTTTGGGAAAGAAACAAACAAACAGGACATACTTGAAGCCAAATATAAGTAAATAAATAATTACATATCAAAAAACTGTTTGTTTGACAGCTGTGTACTCTGCAGAGACATGTTATTTTATGTTTTTTCTCACTTTGAAACAGCAAACAGAAAGCAGATGACTGAGACGATGCAATCAGCCTTGTCTTTTCCTTTCCCTATGAATTACAAAATCTGAATACCTAGACATATGTGTGACTTATCTGTCTTGTATGGGTGTACAATTCTCATGAACTCCTGAATTCTCCTTGGCTAACTCTGAAGAAACTGCTGTTTTGTGTAGTACAGGAAATAAGCATCAGCCTTAGTATAAAAACAGATACATATGACTATAGGTTGGAAGTATATGAACACCAATAAGCAATCAGTTCTGTGCCAGTAATTGCAGGATGTCATTTAAGAAGTAAAGGCATGTTTTGTAAACTCAGACTTGCTTGCTTCCGCATCAAGAGATTGCTTTGGATCATCTCACAATTTTGGGATTTTTTAATTGAATGTAATATAGTTGTTTGCTTGTTAAAAATGCTACATATGTATCTGTATCTGACAGACTGAGGCTGTAACTTTCAGTTCTGCCTTGCTTTACCACTGCCTTCCTATCTTTCACCGAACACCTGACCACACCATTCTGCCATCTCAGGTGAAAACAACAAAGTTAAATGGACTGGTCCCAATTTGCCAATGTGGCTGTTATACCTGTAGTTAAACTGTGGTGTTCCCACACTCACAGTATTTAAATATAAAGGTACTGGCCATTGTGCTACCCAAATTATCTACCTTTTATGGTGGCCACTTTGGCTGCCAAACTGCTTTTCACAAGAAATGTAGAATTTATCACTAATGTTGATTGCCTTATCCAATCAGCAGTTACTTTTCTGAATGTAAAGTACCTCTTATTGTATCAGTTTACTTTCTGAATCCAATACAAAGTGGGAACATGAGGTGTTGCATTATATCGGTGTGATTGCAAAAGCCTGTGGAAAAACCTTCACAAAGCCTGCTCTTCACTTTTTCCCGTAGAACTGCTCTCTCTCTCAAATTAAACACCATATTCTCATTCTAAGGCCTCTCACTGGTCCAAATAAGTAATCTTACAAGTTAGCACTAATAAACCACAAGCACTACTTACTCTTATACTCTCTACAATTACCTTGTCCCCTATTGGTCCGTTTTAATTCAGTTCCCTATATTACTCTAGCATGTCCAAAGGTCAGCAATGGTTTCCTCTCCAGTCCAGCTGGTGAATCTGGGAATTTTGAGGCAATGTTAGAACTGTCTCATGTACATGGACAACCCCCTCCTCCTCCAAACAGGTTCAAATATATGTGAGAGATGCAACCATATAGCCAAACTGGAGGCTGAGCTCTCTCATCTCAAAACTGGTGTAACCAGTCAGGAGGAGAAGGTAACCTCACACAACACAATTCCAGTATCACATAGTCCCACCACATCAGCGAACCAAACACATAAAAACACAAAAACATACTCGGAGGCTCTAAATAAAAATCTACCTAAGCAACAGAGACCTCCAAAGCAGACATCCAAGCAAACACTACCCCAAAACAAAACACGTACAACACATAGCACACAAAGTCAGTGTGTCAAGCAGTCACGGCCCTTAAGGCTGAATAACACACCTGATACTCTTGTAATAGGTGACTCTATTGTCAGACACACTGACTTCCTGCTCACCAGGCTGAATAAAGAGAAGGTCACAGTGAGCTGCCTGTCGGGCGCTAGGGTCCGCCACATAATGCAAGCACTCAGGTCACTCCAAAGCAAATACAAATATGACTCAGTCATTGTACATGCTGGCATGAATGACCTGAGACGTACCTCCCTCAACTATATGAAAAGAGACATAGAGGAGGTCTCTGATCATGTAGCCCAGGCCGGTATGACCCTGACCTTGAGCAGCATCTTACCCTCACCTAGAATGATACCACAGTATAAAGACAAAATGATCGATTTTAACAATTGGCTAAAATTTTGGTGTCATTCAAAGGGGATCCAGTGTCTATCAGCCTGGGATGACATGCTCGACAAGCCACGTTGCTTCGCTAGGGGACGGCTTGCACCTGTCACCCCTGGGCTTTTGGATATTGGCAAAGGCTCTTGCCACCCCCATAGTGCCTTTTTTAGGCAAGGCTCAAAAGTCAAACCCACCTCCATAGACAGCACAAGGAACAAGAAACTAAGGGTAATGCTGCTAAACGCCAGAAGTCTTAACCTCAAGATGCATGCACTCAAAACTCTCCTCAGTATGGAGAACATCGATATCTGTGCAGTGACAGAAACCTGGTTCAAGGCTCCAGAGAGCACCCCAGCACTACCAGGTTATACCTCATATCATGCTTTTCGGCCCCAAAACCCGGACTGAACCACAAAAGGAGGGGGAGTTTCCATATTTATCAAGGACATCCACACCTCCAGGTTAGTGGCATTGCACGAAGTATCAGAGACCATCCATGTGCAACTGACAGTGGGCAAGACTGCTTTTCAGTTTATAGCATCCTACAGACCACCCTCTCAAAGTCAGGAATCCCACTCGACTTTCCTGAAAACATTGGAGAACATGAAGATCTCTCCGAATACCATTATATTGGGCACTTCAACTACCCAAACATAGACTGGGAGCATTACTCAAGCCCCAGCACCTTAGCCCAAAGGTTCCTGGAATTTATAAACTCAAATGCTATGGAACAACTAGTCACCACTCCCACAAGAGGGGAAAACATACTAGACCTGATCATTACCAACATGGGGACTCTATGCTCCATACCAGAAGTATATCCCTCATTGGTAAGATCAGACCATAAATTAATTTCACTGGATATCCACATCCCGACCCCTCCCCCAGCCCAGAAAACCACAGTGAAAAACTTCTCAAAAGCGAACTTCACACTTCTCAAAACTGAAGTGGAATCCTTCAAGGCCCCAGGACCAGTGGAAACTACGGCCCAAACTGCAGAATCCTATATAAACGCATTCTACAGTCATCTCCAGGAATGCATGGATCATGCTATCCCAAACAAAATCAAGAACCAATCATCCAAAGGCAGGCGTCCAGTCTGGTGGACCCCAGCCATAAATAAACTGTACAACAGAAGGAGGAAGCTACTACATGATAGAGCAAAATCCCTAAAAGGTAAGGCATCTCTGATCAGTACTAGCAAAAAATGACGATCCCTCATAAAATCCTCTAAGGCCAGCTTCGAGAGAAAAATTGCACAGGACACTAAAGACAATCATAAGGCTTTTTTTCAGTTATGTTAGGAACCTAGCATGCAACTCCCAGACTTGTTCTGTGTTGATTCTAAACGACAAAAAATACACTGAACCCACAGACATCGCCAATATCCTGGCAGACAGGTTCAGTGCAAACTTCTCCACCCCCCCCCCCAAAAGAGCAAGTATCTATCCTGGCAGAGTGCAGCCTCCCAAACATCTCTGATGCTCAGGTGAAGGCCGCCCTCTCCAAAGCAAAAAACACTGCTTCCATGGGACCAGATGGCGTCCCGGGTTGCGTCCTACATGAACTCCAAGAAGAACTAATCCCTCAAATAAAACAGCTATACAATCTCAGCCTCACTACAGGATATGTGCCCACAGAATGGCGTACAGCAACAGTGGGTTCCACTCCACAAAGGTGGCGCCTCTGCGGACCCTGCAAACTATCACCCCATAAGCCTGACTAGCCTAGTTTGCAAAGCTATGGAGAGGATCATCATGGAACTCATAAACAAAGACATTGGGGACCTACAGACACTAGATCCTACCCAATTTGGCTTCGTCAAGGGCAGATCCTGCCTTTTGAACCTGGTTGACTTCTTCAAAACAGTCACCAAGGCCATAGATGAAGGGAAGGTAGTCCACACAGCCTATCTGGACCTCGCAAAGGCATTTGACACAATACCCCACTCGGACATCATAGATAAGCTATCCAGCCTTAATATAAACCCCTATGTCACAAGATGGGTCGCAAACTGGCTCAAAGACAGAACCCACAGAGTCAGAGTTGCTGGAGCCATGTCAGACTCAAAACCGGTCACAAGTGGCATCCTACAAGGTTCTGTCCTGGGACCTCTCTTGTTCGGCATTTACTTTTCTGAGGTACAGGCCAACGTGGGAGGACTATGGCTTACCAAGTTCGCAGATGACTGCAAACTGGGCGCCATAATCGACTCTCCAGCTGACACAAACGTCCTTCAAAAAGGTCTCGCAGAGATGGATAACTGGTGCCAGAGCCATGGTCTAAAGCTAAATTCCAAAAAGTGTATAGTCATACCCTTTGGCAAAAACAATGTGCCCACAAATTACCACATAGGTGGTAACCCATTAAGTACAGAGAAAGTAATTAGGGATCTGGGGACCCAAGTTGATAGCAATCTCTCCTTTGACAACCACATTGCCGAAGTGGTTAGAAAGACCTTCTACATAGCCCACCTCATCATGAAAGGATTCACATCTAGATCAAGAGAGGTAATCATGCCCCTTTATTCATCCCTCATCAGGCCCATCATAGAATACAATGCCTCCTTTGGGATGTACCTTACCTGACACCTGCAGCAATTAGAAAGACCTCAAAAGTACCTCACCAGGAGGATCAAGGGACTCAAACAGATGCCATGCACTGCTCGGTTAAAAAAACTCCAGCTCTACTCAGTTACATACCGCCTTCTTCGAGGCGATCTATGCCTGACATATAAAGCTATGTCCAACCCAGAATTAATGGACATGCTCCACCTCAGTAAATCTAAATCCCTTAGAGCCACTCGCTCGAGGGACTTGAACCTCAGCACAGAAATAAATAGAACATGCTGGAGGGACAAATTCATAACCCAGAGGCTCCCTTCGCTCTGGAATAGAATTCCAATTCATGTTAGGCAGAGCACCTCACTGACTCTCTTCAAGAAGAATCTTGATGAGTGGATGGGGGATCGTAGGTTTATCCCGGGGATTACTTCCGTGTCACTATTAGACAGAGTCACAGTAAACTAAACTTTAAAAAGGGCACAGTATTCTCAAATCAAGGGGTGGTGTAAGCCAAACACAATCGGGCTAGGCTTATAAATGCCCCAGGGCAGATAGCCTAGTATGAACCTATGAACCTATATAAAAAAAAAAACTAATGTCTTACAGCTTTTCCTGGTTAGAGGTCATCACAGCGGAACTCCAGTCCGCTGATTGGCAGTGGATTTTTACAGTGCCGAGTTGCCAGACCAATGCCCAACCTTCAAAGAAGGCACACTCATTCACGCACGCACCTACTTGCGTGTCTTTATACATCACTTGACCACGGGGGGGGACATGCAGACTCCACACAGAAGGCGCTCTAGCAGAGAATGAAACGGGAGAACTTCTTGCTGTGAGGTGACAATGCTAACCACTGCACCACCATGGACTTAAATACAGTTACATTTTATGAAGGAAACCTTTAAATGTTGTATAACCTGACTGCATTGTGGCTACATTCTGCTGGCTTTGTTACATCCTATATCATTGGGGTAACAGTAGTGTTAGTGAAGCTGAAAGCAAAGGCCAAGTAATTTGGATGATAGTTGTTCATGATCTGATGCATCCTTAAACATGCCAACACATTTGGGTAGCTACTGGAAAATCTGGGTAAGCTGGATGCAACTATTTGAGTTTATTTTTCCTTGAAACTGGTATCTATCTAGCTAAGACTTCTAATGCAAGAATAATGACAGCGATTTTTAAGGGTATTTCTTCATGAAGAAAGCTCGGTTTATTATGTGATGTTTGCATTCACCTTTTGTGGATTACTTTGCCTGTTAAGAAATAATCTATTTGTTGTATTTTATAGAAGGGGGAGTAAGAGATCCTTTTATAATCCACATTGCAGTCCTTGGTCTATTATATGCTTATAGCAGAGATGACATTTAGCAAGGGAAATGGAACACAGGCTGTTTTATAACTAATGGGATGGATCTAATTACGATATTAAATATTAATTGATTGTAGTTGTGGGCCACACTAGGATCTTAGAGTATAATGAAACCAGGGACATATTAATAATAGTAACATATTATTCTGCATTAACTATATGCAGTATATAGCAAAGATCCACAGGAGCATCTTCCCTCTCTCCATTTATCTGCCTAGTCATCCATCCACCCACCCAAGTCTTACAGGTAACCACGCATTACTTTTAAATTTATTTAACATTTCTTTGTTCAGTAGGTGAGCTGATCCCAAGGCACCATTTTATCAGTGGCCTGTGTCTACAGGATATCAATTATAGAATTGTAGTTTTATCTTATCTACCATGTTTGTGTTACAAACGTAACAAATACAGTGAAAACAAGTCCACACTATAAGCCAATAAATGTTAATTACCACACATAGAAGTACTGTAGCAAGCATATCCATCACATTAATGTTTGTAGGAATTAGTAAAATAGAGCTATAAAGACAGCATCAGTTCTCTAAGAAACTATATAATTCCTAGAAGCTTACATACTATATACATATAAGGCAACAACACAAAGCCCAGCATTTATAGTAATTGTGGTGCAGTCCACTTCTGAGTTTTTATCAATGAAGTGGATCATATTTACTTACTATATTTAGTTTCCACCCCCCCCCCCCCCACTGACCATGTAAAGCCTTCTTGAAGCCCTTTGTATTGAAATATTCTATCAGCCAGTAAAAACGGAAATCCATGGACCAATAACTTCCTTCTGTAAGAGGTATAAGCTTTCCTAAGCCTACTGCTTCTGAAAGTTACACATGTCTTTGTACTCTGCCCACTACTTCATTATGTTTGGTTCCCTTTGCAAATATTTTGAAAACCAATACTGATTCCACATGCACACCATAGTCAACCTGAGCTCCAGAGGGGTAAAACTACTTAAGTATGACTTAACTTTGTTTATATAAGTTATAAACATAGCTCTACCGTCTTGAATGTAACAGGTATAAAGAACTCATAGATGCATTTATTTTTTATTTTGCTGGATTGCAGTGTACTTAAAATTTGAACATCAAAAGAGATACCTTTCCTCTGTTTTTTTTTGTAAAGCTAGTTCAAAATAGTAAATCAGAAATTCACTAGGAATAGATGCATGAAATATTATTAAAATAGCTTCATCAGACACGTGTTTCTTTAAGGAAAGCTGTATGTACATATGGTTGTGTGTGTGTGTTTATGTCTCTCTCTCTCTCTCTCTATATATATATATATATATATATATATATATATATGTATCTTAACGCTGAAGCTCTGTTTTGTCACTTTCTTTCATGTTTCAGCCACACACTAATGTAGAAATAAATATACATATGAGAATCTTACAGGGTAGCACCTAGTGAATTACTTTGAATTCTGTGAGTTACCAAGAATGACAGTAGCTTTTCTGTTAAAGCAGGAAAGTGTCAGGAATCATAATTACACGAGTCAGTGTGCCCATATAACATTAAGGTATTTGTAACTGCTTTACAATGAATTTTTTATGCAACACGTTGAACTGTTTAATAAGATAAAAGTTTTTAGTCTAGGTAAGGTGATATTTATGGTACAGGAAGCATGGTGTTCCTGAACAAAGTTCACCGTGAGAAGTACAGAATTACAATTGAGTCAGAGGGAAATTATAAGTCAGATCCTGTTTAATTTAAATAAGGCTACGAATGCTGGTGAGATGGAAGTGGGTCACCTGCCTTTCTGCAGCTGAAACCAAACCTCAGAAACCAGTAGATGTAGCAGACCTCAAAGTACGTGAGCATAACAGAGGTGTGGCAGCTAGATCTGTGTGAAAAAATGTTTAAACTAATGTTGACCTGAAGCCCAGATAAGAAGTATATAATAGAATTTATCAGTAATCATTATGCAAAATGTAGCTTATAAATAAATATACCTAGTTGCTTAAGTGAGGGATATCAGGGTGAGCGAGCTAAGAGATGGCACAAAAAAAACAGAGCTGTTGGCGGGTGGCCTTGTACACATTATTGAGCAAGATCTGTCCAAGTCATCTCTTACTACTGTCTGCACTACATGTAACTGAAGTAAAATAGGACAAAATTATTTGGCAAACGGTGCCTGTATATGTGTGTGGGGAGGGGGGACATACGACCTTCATACTCTAGTTGAAAATAATACACTTGGTGTTTATAGCACCTTAGGTGCATTATATTTCAATATTTTCACACCCAATAGATTTTTGTGACATATAGAAAACTCCTTTGTGCCTGACGACTTTGTGTACTGTCTGTTCTATGTCACGTGGTGAATTAAACTTATATTTTTTGGGATTAAGAATTAAATTCAAAGCAAGTAGTAGGGACGGAGTTAGCAGAAGTTGTAGTGTTGTGATATTGGTTGAAAAATACAAACAGTAGTTGGCTTAAAGACTATTGAAGAAAAAGTTTGTGCTAGTGGTAATCAGCAAGACAGGTAGTCATTTGAGCAATGTTCTGGTGATGGTAAGAGAATAATTAATTTTTATAGCAAGGTGATACTGAAACATTTGGAAGAGGTGAAGACTGGACCATACCACCTATTTGATTTGTTGGATAGATTTACTAGGAGATCACAACACTTTGAGTTTGAAAATGCTGTTTTCTGCATCTTCACCATCTTGTTGGGATGTCCATTTAAGTGGAAGCATGAAATAATATAAGTAATTGGGGTGGTCAAGTGGAAAAGGCACAGCGAAGGTGGGTCACATTAGAGGATAAGGCTCAAGGGGAGAACTTGAGACTGATCAGAATTTTGCAAGGAGTAGAATGTTTTTAATGAGTTTTGAGAAAAACAAGATATTACTATGGAGACTTATTTATAAAATCTTCACTGGGGTCAAGACAGTCATTATATTTCCATTTGGGGTCAGGAAAATCATTATATTCCTATTCTTTGTATCAGAGAAATTGTATGGGAAGCCCAGACTGATTTGTGTACAATTTGTTTCTCTACATAAGAATGAAAAAATACTGTTGCAGTTCAGGCAGCCGAGAAGGAAATGTACAATTTAACAATTTGAGTTTGGTCCTATATGACACCAAACATTACATGCACAAAGATTCCTGGATTTTGTAAACACAAACTCCTTGGACCAGTTAGTCAGTACACCAACCAGGGGTGCAACCATATCACATCTGGTCCTTACTAATATGGGAGACTGCTGCAACCCCCCTACTGTAATGCCTTCCCTGGTAAGGTCAGGCCACAGAATGGTCTCCTCTGAAGTAAAAATAAAACCTGGACTCGCAGCTAAACCTGGAATATTTAGGAACTATTCTAAGGCTAACCTTCTGCTATTAAGTGAGAACTTGGCAAAATTACAAGCCCCTATAAACCCTGAGAACACTTTTGCCTATGTAGAACTGTTCACAGAAACCCCGTACAAGCATGTTAATAGCTGCATAGAGGTAGCTATATCCACCAGGAAGAAGTCCATAGCTAACTCAAAAAACAAGCCACCCTGGTGGAATCGCAAAATCAATTGGCTGTATAACTGTAGGAATAAAATTATGGCAAAAATTAGGGGGTGCTGTAACCAGCAGGATAAAAGCACACACATCAAACTAAACAACTCAGAGGACAAATAGTCTACCAAAGCCAAATTTGAGGTAAGTTTAGCCTCCCAGGCCAAGGACAACCACAAAGCATTCTTTAGCTATGTGCACAATGTCAAAGGCAATACACAGTTGTGTGCAGAGCTCATTGTAAATGGAGCCACCTATAATGTGCCAGAAGATATAGCAAACCTCCTGGCTGATAAATTCAGCTCCAACTTTACCCCTCTCTCTCCATCAACTTTCTCTCAGGAAATATCATCAAATATAACCTCCCCTTTCTCTAAGACCAATAACACTGCATCAGTGGGCCCCGATAATATCCCAGGATGCCTTCTAAATATCATGAAACATGACCTATCAGGGCCTCTGGAATTTCTATTTAACTGTAGCCTCCAAACAGGCTTCATGCCTCATGAATGGAGAAAGGCAAAAATCATCCCTCTGCCCAAAGGTATGCCATCTACCGACTCTGGAAAGTACAGACCCATAAGTCTCACTAGTCTTATATGTAAAGCCATGGAAAGAATCGTCATGGAGATAATCAGTAGAGATATAGTAAACCTCCAGACACTGGGCCCCACCCAGTTTGGTTTCTTCAAGGGCAGATCAATCCTACTCAACCTGGTGGACTTTCTTCAAGAAAGTCACCAAAGCAATGGATGAGTGCAAAGTCTTTCACACTGTCTACCTTGACCTGACCAAGGCATTTGACACGATTCCCCACTCAGGTATTGTTGACAGACTCGAGAGGTAAGGTACAAACTCGTATGTCACCCGGTGGATAGTCAATTGGCTCACAGACAGGACCCAGGAAGTTAGAATTGGGGAGTCCACCTCTTCAAAGAGGCCAGTCAGAAGTGGAGTCCCTCAGGAATCAGTCCTTGGACCGCTTCTTTTTGGAACTTACTTCTCAGAAGTCAAGGCCAATGTCGGTGATCTCTGGCTGACTAACTTTGCAGATGATTGCAAATTAGGAGCTGCCACTGAATCTCACACTGACATAAATGTTCTCCAGGAGGGACTGACACAGACAAACAACTGGTGTCAGAGCCATGGACTAAAACTAAATGCCAATAAATGCATAATAGTATCCTTTGGGAAGTCATCCATCCCTGGTAATTATCATATTGACAGCACACCCCTTAGTGTTGACCTAGTAGTCAAGGCCTTAGGGACACACAGATGGTAATCTAGCCTTTGATCATCACGTTTATACAGTGGTGAGAAAATCATTCTATGTTGTGCAACTTTTAAACAAAAGTATGGCATCTAAGTCTAAGGAAGTCATTGTTTCACTGTATTCGGCATTTTCAGACCTTTCATTGAGTACAATGCCCCCTTTGATATGTACCTAACCAGACATATCAAACAACTGGAACATCCACTGAGGTTCCTCACTAAAAGAATACAGGGTATAAGTAATATGCTCTGTGAAGACTGCCTCAAGGCCTTATCCCTGTATTCTGTCTCCTACAGGCTCTTGAGGGGAGGTGTATGCCTGGCGTACAGGACATTTTCAGACCCCATTCTGATGGACCTCCTGCATATCCACAAAAAAACAGCACCAGTATTACCCTTTCTAAAGACTTGAACCTTGCCTGACATAAATAGGACCTGCTCTAGAAATAGGTATGTATCCGAGAGACTACCCCGTCTGTGGAACAGGCTCCACATTCATGTAAAGCAGAGTTCCTCCTTAACCCAATTCAAGTGCAACTTGGACAATTGGATGAGAAACCAGAAATTCATCCCTGGTTTGGCACCTGTGTCTCTAATGGACACAAGTAACCTGTAAATGGTTTATCTACCACGCACATGATTACACTTATAAAGGGTATCAGAACTTGTCAGAGATTTGGGATGCATGGCCAGGCTTAAAAAGGCCCTTGTGGTCATTAGCCTAATAAACACCTATGAGCATGTGGATCTTGATTTTTCAGATATAACTTTTCTGCAGATGATAGCGTTGTTGCATGCTGTTAAAGAATGCCATAGTGCAGGTTGAAATTCAGACTTCTTTTCTTGTTGTGTTGAAAATTTGACATAATGTATCTTGACATTTACAAATGAAGTAACAAAAGCTAATTTAAAACTGTTCATTCTTTGAAGTAATGGAGGCCGACTGTGTGTGGACTGTGCATCAGAGTGACTCTTGAAGCTTGGCTGAATTAAAGATGCAGCAGGAGATTAATGTAAACGTAAAATTAGTTTAGGGTAACCCAGTGGACAAAGATAATATGAGAGCTTCCATTTAGCTATTTGGCAGTGTACTTCTTGTCAAAGCAGTGTTATAGAGATAACTGTGAATGAATACAACAGAAAGACAATGTATCCAGTTGTATTCAACTGGAGGTCTATAGTAAGAACTGGGCTGCTGATTAGAATTATTGGGACAGGAAAATAAATTACTTAAAGGAAACCTGATTTACTTTGAAGGGGGTCTTCCCATCAGGTTGTTTAACGATTAAGACGATGTATACTTTGATATTAAAAAGAAATTCTATACTTGACGATTACTCACAGCTAGGAACTGCAAAGGATAATTTATTAATTATTTCATTGTGGGCTGTGGATGCAACATTAATGATTAATGGTACAAAATGAGGGTCCTATCTGAATATCATATTTTTAATTTGTCTAAGTAAAATTTGCAACTCATTTGATGAATAATAAACACATGCAAATCTGTTAATATGTGAGTGTTACTTACAAAGCAAAACTTATGCCAGACCATGGAGATTTTACATATCATGTTCACAGCTATTCAAAACTGTTGTTATGATTGTCACAACTGTGTGCATGGTGTGATGTATATTATAATCTTTTGAATGAATTATTTCAATGTATTTGTTTACACACACTGTAAGAAGCCTGCATAGTGCGACCTTTAACACATTTATCATGAACGTGGCCCTTACTAGTTTGACATTAGGACCAACATTAAGAAGAAAGATGAGACTTCATAACAGCATTATTATCAAGTGTCAGGGCCATTCTGTGACAGTTTGATATTAGTCTACAATTCTAATATAGTTTTCTTAGTAAGCGGTGATTGTTTCATGAAAGCACATTTTATGACTAAGAAGAAAAGAACATGAATGCAGCAGTGTTGATTCTTATACTGAGGGATAGGTAATCTGACAAAATCATGTATGCTTCTAATGAAATGGATGGATTTTATAGCAACAGTACTGTGACACTAAGAAATACGGGGTGTTGACATTGATTAGTTCAGTAATACTGCGACACTGAGGAATACAGGCTGTTGACATTGATTAGTTCAGTAATACTGCGACACTGAGGATCACAGGGTGTTGACATTGATTAGTTCAGTAATACTGCGATACTAAGGAATACAGGCTGTTGACATTGATTAGTTCAGTAATACTGCGACACTAAGGAATACAGGCTGTTGACATTGATTAGTTCAGTAATACTGCGACACTGAGGATCACAGGGTGTTGACATTGATTAGTTCAGTAATACTGCGATACTAAGGAATACAGGCTGTTGACATTGATTAGTTCAGTAATACTGCGACACTGAGAATCACAGGGTGTTGACATTGATTAGTTCAGTAATACTGCGATACTGAGGAATACAGGCTGTTGACATTGATTAGTTCAGTAATACTGCGACACTAAGGAATACAGGCTGTTGACATTGATTAGTTCAGTAATACTGCGACACTGAGGATCACAGGGTGTTGACATTGATTAGTTCAGTAATACTGCGATACTAAGGAATACAGGCTGTTGACATTGATTAGTTCAGTAATACTGCGACACTGAGAATCACAGGGTGTTGACATTGATTAGTTCAGTAATACTGTGACACTGAGGAATAGTGGTTGTTGACATTGATTAGTTCAGTAATACTGCGACACTGAGGAACACAGGGTGTTGACATTGATTAGTTCAGTAATACGGCGACACTGAGGAATACAGGCTGTTGACATTGATTAGTTCAGTAATACTGTGACACTGAGGAATACAGGCTGTTGACATTGATTAGTTCAGTAATACTGCGACACTGAGGATCACAGGGTGTTGACATTGATTAGTTCAGTAATACTGTGACACTGAGGAATACAGGCTATTGACATTGATTAGTTCAGTAATACTGCGACACTGAGGAACACAGGGTGTTGACATTGATTAGTTCAGTAATACTGTGACACTGAGGAATACTGGCTGTTGACATTAATTAGTTCAGTAATACTGCGACACTGAGGAACGCAGGGTGTTGACATTAATTAGTTCAGTAATACGGCGACACTGAGGAATACAGGCTGTTGACATTGATTAGTTCAGTAATACTGTGACACTGAGGAACACAGGCTGTTGACATTGATTAGTTCAGTAATACTGAGTATATTTTCCTAAACTATGTTTAAACTGCTTATTTAAAGGAGGCATAGTAAGTGTGCATATTGTTAGGATTTCCTGGCTTTCTTAAGGGAAGAAGGAAGGCATTGCTTATAGTGAAGTAATGACAGGAGTGGGTGCAGCTGTAGCAGAAGTCAGTATTTTGATGCCAGATTATCTTATGCACAGTCAAGTCAATTTAAAACTGAAAGAAGGCATAGAATGAGTGTACTTTGTACTGATGATTGTTATTGTAAGTGAAGGGATAATGCCTAACTCACCTATTTGCTTTTTGATGGTACAGTTGACAGTGGCAGGGGCTTCTCTGCTTTAAATATAAGATGATAGAATATTTTAAGAATGAAAGATGTGTGCCTTGTGTGCATAATGTGAAGGGTTGAAGTGCCATTTTGATTTGTTCCTTATTTTTAAAAAATGGGAGGAAAAGAATGCCATTAACAAGACTGTATGTGTATTGAAATGAATATGGCTTCAAGATTGTTTCAGAAGTAGTATATTTAGGAAATTAGAGTGATGGAGAAGATATGGAAAGGTATGAAGCTCTAATTTGTGTAATGACGAGATGTTAGGCATGTTTGCTTGGATACTGAGAGTTAAATTCATTGTGGTAATGAAAGTTTAAAAGAAGGAGGAGAGAGGATAGTAACATTATTTAGGAATATTTGAAGATCTCTGCCAGTCATAAGTCATAAAATACATGCCTGAGGTGGGATTGAAAACATTGCATTTATTATTCCTAATGAGATCCATGTATTTGTTACAGAAGTCATGGTTTAGGAAACGCATTGGTACAAATGAATAAGTACATGAGCTAGTCTTTTATATGCCCTGGAGAGGAGAAATTAAGAATAAGATTGCTGCATGATATGATAGTGCCAATTTAAAAAGAATGGGGAGCAGAAACATATTTGGTGCGCCTTTGATGTTAGATTGCTGACTTATTAGAAGATTATTGCTTTAAATGTTAATTTGCTTGGAAGAATAAATATGTTTGTATATTAAATATGATGTAGCCTGATTAATAAAGGAGATTTAAAAATATTTTTGTGAAATGTATGTGGAGTTTGCCACTACTATGAGCCTTGTAACAGGTAAATGACATGTCCTTTCTCATATCTGAGTCAGTTAAAAAATTAAGTACAGGATGTGACGACCCACCACTGGACCAGTAATGAAGGAGCCTCAATCCTCACCACTGGCACCTGTGGGGGGACTTTCACTGGGGGGATAACAGGTACACACACACTATTTCCAGATGCAGCTTTTTGCATCAAGTGCATTTTGCCTTAGGATCACACAGAGACCACAGTCAGTCCTGGGCTGGTTTCTCTTTTTTTCTCCAGATCCCCAGTAAGGCTCCCCACTGGCACAGCTATAGAGTTGAATCCTTAACCAGTATTTCAAGCCAAGTCCTCCATCACTCTCTCTGCCCAACCAGTGCTTGTGTCCCTGCCCAAGTAGCTGACTCGCACGCACTCTTGGAGATTTGTTTTACACACACACATACCTTGGAATGGCTGGCACAGGTTTACTAACTATGCCCTCTTCTGCCCAGAATATAAGGTAATTATCACCACCATGAGTCACTCTCATTAGCTGCTGTAAGGCCCTTAACAAAGGGTGTCCAATCTTACTGTGTAATTTAATATCAACACAAATGGTAGTTTGATGAAACGCAAGGCTGTTAGGAGTGGCCCACATAGTGTCACCAAATAAATATGCAAGTGCTCTCAAAACTTAAATATCTCTACACAGATCAGCCACAATGAAAGATTTAAATATGTTTAATAATAAATAATAAAAGAACAAGAGAATACTGAATATATATTGACAGTGACATCAGAGTTCAAAATCACAGGAAATATTTAAAACAACAGTGAATGACAGTCTAATAAATAAAGAAAAATATCTAAACTTAGTTTTACTATATTCCTGACTGCATCTAAGAGAATTACTATACCCTAGAAACTTACTTAGAGCAAGGCAGATGTTGTGGTGAATGGGTCTTCTTCTTGTCAGGTCCAAGACTGAATACAGAATGCTTTATCTCACTAAGAGACTTCTCAAAATAATATCTGAAATATTACTGCTGGGATAGCTTGCAGAATGACATCACTTCTTGTGATCTGACCCTAGTTCCCAGGCAAAAAAAAAAATTATGAAGCTGTCATTTTTTTAACTTCTACTTGTAAAAATATACAGATAAGGGCTTCTCCTCAGATGTCTGGGAGATACTGGAAGCCATAAAACAACTGCATTCCTTCATGATTTCAAGACTAGTAATAAGCTCACCCTAAAGACAATACAGAAAGTTTCCAAGTACAGACATTGTATCTCTTGCTGCTTTGAAAACTGAAATATACCATCTTTTATGGCCTAGCCATAAAGTAATTTCATTTCAGTACTTTTTCACAAGTTTGCTGGACTGAAGTTAGCCTCCTGTATTTCAGTTTCCACTCTTAAAATATATACATTTAAACAGTTCCAGTAGTGCATGTACATTTCTGTTCTCTTCCAGTAGGGCACACTGTGGTTACATTTCAAACACAGTAGTCTACAATACCTTTTCAACACATGGTGGTGGTAATAACTACCTTATAGTCTGGGCAGAAGGGGGCATAGCTAGTAAACCTGTCCCAGCCTTTTCCGTGTGTGTGTGTGTGTGTGTCAGCTACTTGGGCAGGGACAAAAAACACTGGTTGGATAGAGAGAATATTGGAGGTCTTGGCTCGGAACTCTGGCTAAGGATTTAACTCTATAGCTGTGCCACTAAGGAGTCTTACTGGGGATCTGGAGAAAGAGGGAGAAACCATCCCAGGATTGACTGAGGTCTCTGTGTGTTCTTAAGGAAATTGCACTTGATGCAAAGAGATGTATCTGGAAATAGTGTATGTACTTGTTATCCTCCCAGTGAGCATCCCCCACTTTTGCCAGTGGTGAGAATGGATGCTCCTTGATTGCTGGTCCAGTTGTGGGACATCACACCGTCATCTAAATACAGCTCAGGTAGATCAGACTCTGCATAACATGGTTTATTGTGAAATCTGACAGAACACTCTGTGTTTGTGTGTGTGTAAACAAACTAATGTATTCAAAATGGCTTTTGTATTACATGTAGCAATGCAATGATAAACAAACATATTTTATATATTTATATTTAACTATGTTTATCTTTTAACTATATATTTTTATCAGGTAAGTGGACTGGTCCCCAAGCCCTTTTCACTCACTACCCAGGCTCACACTGGAGCACATACAGAACTAAATCCTGCAGTACCTTCATTTATCCTAATAGAATACATCAAGTAGTCAGGCAAAGAGTGGAACGGAGAAAGTGCATTACTGTGTTTCTTGACCAAATTAACTACTATATCAAACAGAAGCTTTAGGAGACAAGTCTAGGAGCACAGCACTAAAGAGCATGCCTCAACTAAGAATCAAACCTAGATCCCATGGATCATTGTTCTGGCTGTTCTATTACTAAGCTGTTGAAGCAACTGAAAAAATGGCACATACTTCATGGCCCTAGAAGTTGTGAGCCTGTTGTACTGTTTTATGCAACATTTACAAGATCACATTTCATTTAACATTCATTGTCCTGATGAATTTATCTTGAGCCAGGGCTTACAAAAAACTAGTCAAACAAGAAAGCTTTTGTTTCACTGAAATGTCACATTTCAAGGGCATGGTTTTGATTATTTTTATAGATAAATACACTAAAATACTGGGCTTACTTTCAGCCACATTGTTGGAATACAACACTAATAATTAATATAATCATTGTAATAAAAAGAACTGTCACAATTATCAGAAATATATAACCTGGCAAAACACAGCAGTAAGGTGGAGATTAAATCTTACAGCACTGATTGTGCCTTATTAACTGCAGCAAAATATTTCCTGCAATGTATGTGACACTAAGTCATCAACCTCTCTAAAAAGACGAGTTTTATCTACTGAAATAATACTGCCATATTTTCCAAGGGTTAATGTATGTTGCGTCACGTCAGATTAGTTGCAATATTCTTTCTTTGTTGGAGGAAGATTTTACAAATCAAAATATGTTTTTTGATTAAAAAAATGAATTTATTGAAACTGGTAATATCTTTCATTTCAGAAACTTTTGTTGGAAATAGCTTATGTCTGTCATTAAACAAACAGTAACTACTTACTGGGTTGAAGATGACTTTATTGTTGTTGAGGACCCATCAACTGACTTGTCTCTTGGGGAAGAAGTAAACAAATTTCTCATTACTTGAAGCCAAATATTATTAAATTACATATTGAGCAAATTCTCATATTAGTTATTTGATAGCCATGTACTGTAATATGATGCATGTTATTTTATATTATTTTTTTCTGACCTTTATACAGCAAACAGAAAACAAATGAGTACTGAGATGATGTAATCCACACTAACTTTTCCTTCCCCTTATGCAGTACAATACAATACTACAGATCTAGACATCTCTGTGACTTTCAATCCCCAATCTGCTGGAAGATAATATATGTACCTTTTGGTAAATTCCTGAATCACCTTCAGCGAATACTGAAGAAACTGCTATTTCCTAAAGTGCAGGAAATTAACATTACCCCAAGGATGCATGTAGTTATGCATGGTTGTAAGTGATGAATATATGTACACTACTACACTTCTAATATTTGCAAAATGTCATTTAATTATAAAAATGATGCTTCACATGCTCATAACTTGTTTCACATTTGTTTAGAATTAATCAATACACAGATGCCTTCTGGAGTAGAATTTTGTATGAAATATAGCAAATATGTACACTTGCTAAAATACTACATAGATATGAACAGCTGGTTGTCTGAGGCTCTCATTTTCAGGTCGGCTTTGTCTTCATAGATGTCTATGTATTTGATACTATGTCAGCCACACTGCCTTGCCATCTGAACTGACCACCACAAATTTGAATGGAGTGGATTAGATTTACTAGTGTTTTTTTTCTAGGGGGCTGTACCCCTTGCATCCCTGATATGGGAGCTGTGCAACTCCAACCAAAATCTACTACATTTGAGGCTGTGCCAACTCAGAAAAAATGAAACTGATGTATTTACCTTTTCTTTAAGGTGGTGTGACCTTATAGGTATTCTATTTCTAGGGTGAGAATGTGGGGACAGAGCCCAACATGAAAGATGGCACCCCCTACAAAAAGAATTATAGTCAAGCTGCAGTATCATGACAACATATTAGGCAGCAGCAGAATTTTCCACCACAGTATGTCCATTACAGCACACGTTGCTTTAATTTTACTACAAATAAATAAACAAAATAAAATTTAAAAATAGTTTAATTTCAATTTATGGAGAGGCTTGCTTCCTTGAGAAAGCAGATTTTTTTCAGGTTAAGCTTTCCCAGCATAGCACATAGTTTAGGAGTAACCATATTCTTCAGCATGTAGATTTTGGTGCAATATCTAAACTGTTTTTTGGAAAAACATCTGCTTATTATAACTGTGGATGGGTGTGCCAGCTTCTGTGACTTATGGGAGCTTACACCATCAGTGTGGCGTATGACCTGTAATCCAGCAATAGGTAATACTAGAGTCTAAATCACAAAGCTCTGGCCTAGCTTGGCTCTGAGTGATACCCAAGATGAATGAAAGCTTTCTATTAAGTGTTAGCTTGCAGTGGTGTAAAGAGATTATGCATCCAAAATGGCTATTGTATCTCATGTAGCAATGCTTGAGGAAAAGCCAACTTTTTCTAATTTAGCAGTTGGGGTTCTTTGGATCTTGTTTTAAATAACCAACTGTAGATACTTGGTGCATTCATTTTGCCAGTGGAAACAAACTGTGGAATATGTTTTAATAATTCTGTACTGAAAATCTTGAAATTGTCTGGTGGACTTTAACAACACTGCTTAATCAGTGGATTAAGAGCCTGCATGTTTTTAAAGGTCTGAAAGATTAGACGTACTCTGCTAATGGCATTACATTAATTTACATTTGCTTGATGGTAGAAGGGGACAAAGACTCATCTGGCCTGCCCTTTAAGCACATTTAGTGTTCTACTTCATCCTTATTTTTTTTTCTCCTTGTCCGATTCTTTCCTCCCAATGCAGCAATCTTTCTTCTGTTTTTTCTCTTGCTTCCTTTTATTTGCCTGCTTTCTCTTGTCTTAGATGGTCTCCAGGAATGCATACAGTACTCAAGGTGTAGTCTGACCATGGCCCTTTAGACTTGAAACATTACCTGTTTGTATCTAAAGTCTATCACCTTGAAGATATACCCCAACATTGTTTGCCACTGCTACTGTCCACTGTCTATGCTCCTGGTGGGCCAATCCATGTGTGATCAACACCAACAGTTCATTTCATACCTCTTAACTGTTAAGTGCAAGAAATCTGGACAAACCCAAAAATAATTGAGAAGCAAATACTCAAGAATATGAACAATTTTAAATGTCATTCTTAGAAATATAGAATGTCGGTAGAATAAGATGTTTTTACATTAGCATGCATTTAATGAAGGATATGAAGTCTTAAACTCAGATGTATATTATGATTTCAGTCTTCCACGATTTCTGAAAAACCACAAATTGTATGAGGAACAGATAAAAATTATGAGGCAAAAAATCTGTATGGTTGAGAGGAATGGATCCTTTTCTGCTTTATCAGTTGCCATATCCCAGATGATATTTATCAGAAGGAATGTCATGGCCTACGGGTAGTATTTTGCATGGAATCTCAGATGTGCCCTTTCTGACCACTTGTTTGTCCTTTTTAAATCCCTAACTAGATTCTTTCCACCATCCCTCACTGCTGCACCTGTCTTTGCGGAATCAGCAAATTCGGATGATTTTATTATGTTTCCCTAGCTATGTCCGAGACAAACACAATGAACAGTACAGACTCATGCTGTTCTCCCCTACATACTTTGCTAATCTCTGTCACCATCTTTGTAACTCTGGCTCTTATTGTATCCTGCTGTTTAACCATGCAGCTCTTCCCTTATTCAGTCATGATCCAGCATCAATCATTCAAGTTTTCCTATTGATGTCCTGTGTAGGACTGAGTCAAAACCATTGCCGAGGTCCAGCAGGACCACATGGACTGGTACTTCCCTGTCAAGTTTACCTGTAACCATTCATAAAATTGGATCATGTTTTATTTCTGGTCATGAATCTTGGTTGGTTGCTGTCCTAGAGGTTGTTTTATAGAATTGCTATTAGCCTTTCCCCCAGATTCTCATTATGACTTTTTCTGCCACTGTTGTTAAGCTTACAGGTCTGCAGTTCTCCAGATTTTTTCTGCCCCCTTAAATAAGGATACCACATTTACCTTTTTAAATATATTTTTATTGATTTTAAGTAATATATCATTATGTGTTTCTGAAAATATAAGAAATAATAAGAAAACAAGAGTTGAATGTAAAAGTAAAAAAGGTATTGGCTACATTAGTCAATTCCCCCTTCTTTCTCTCCCCGTTGTTGCTTATAGTATAGTATTATTTCAGATCTGGTAAACTTAACAAATAATGACCAGCGGTAAGAAACAGGTAACTGTTTAAGTAAAAGACTGAGGACCAGATTCAGTAACACCTACACTAAGTGTACACGAAATGTATTCAAGAACATCCCTACCACATTTTTTGTGCTTTCAAGTCACTCAGAATGATTGCACTGAGTGTACATGTAGTGTGCACTTTGTGGTAACCTTTATGAATCCCTGCCAATCTTTAAAGCTGTAAGAAAATCAGTAGAAAAATTAAAATTAGGAGGAAGAAGGTGAGTTATGCTTGTGTTGTCTCTTCACTCAGAATGCTTTACACTTAGTGCAGACCTTACTGAATCCCGGGGTGATTCTACATAGAAAGTATAATTGATTTAGTTATAAGAATAGAAACGGAGACGATTTGATAACTGTATAAAAACAGGTTTGCAGGGCAACAAAAAAAAAGGGTATTCTAGGCAGGCAGTAACAGGTGACCTGTAATGCTTTGAAATATGTGGACAGTTTTCTTTGACTACAGATGATGATCTGAGACACGACTTACCACATGCTTAAGCCTACTCAATTCTCACGAACTGCTTAAACATCACTGTGCTTATTTCTAGCATAAATATTCATGATGAACAACATTATAAAACTTAACATTTCCAAAAAAAGAAGAAAAGTTGTATGCAAATACAAAATGCCAAATTACCACTATCACACATTCCATTGTATATGCAACAGCTTTTTACATTTTTAATTCAAGTGCATTTTAAAAATCTTATTGCTATCTGAAATATTTTACTGTTATGTATGTAGAACTTATAACTTTAATACTATTTAAGTGGAGTAGCCTTTCTCTCAGGACTCTGCTGATAAATGATCTGAGGTTCAGATGGTCTATATAAGTTAACCGTAAATAAATTAAATAAAAAATAAATAGTATAGAAAATACGTCATCCACCATATTAATGCCAGCAAGGTTTATTTAAAAATGCCAATCCCATACAATCTGGAACCCGGTACGCCCAGTATAAAATCCTTTGTTATATCACTGTATTTCTAAATGTCTTTATATATATATATATATATATATATATATATATATATATATAATGATTGTGAGGATCAGTCTAGCACTGATGGTATTTGAATCCCACCAGTGTCACCAGATGTGTTGACTAGCTGGCACAAATGGGGTTGTATCCCAGCACTAACAGACAGATGTCACACCATATATGTCAAATACGGAGGGTTATAGTCCCTCCATTTCCTTCACTGCTCACAAATACATCTAATATTCATAAGGAATCCAAACACAAAAAAGCAAACTAGAAAAAGAACTGAGACGCCCTCACTGCACCACTTCTATTAAAACAATCCAAATGGCATCAATATCGACCTTCAATGGACCAAGCAAAACATACATTTTGCTTGGTCCATTGAAGGTCGATATCGATACCATTTGGATTGCTTTAATAGAAGTAGTGCAGTGAGGGCGTGTTCATTTGTCTCAGTTCTACATCTAATATTCAACTGAGAAATGGTTTTGAGTCACACCACTTGCATTTAACAGGTTAAAGTAGAAAAGATACACACAAATCCGATTCACTGACCAATTCATCAAGTATATCTTAGCCACAGGACCACAAAAAGAATATCCCCTGCTATCCTGGATATGGGCCAAAATCCAAATCCCAACCCAAACTAGGACTCCACACTGGTCACTTACCAAGCTGAGTGTTTGGCCTAGCATCCCAGACCACTTTTTTAGCACACTCCCTCTCTCTTTAAAGATCAGTGTCTGTGCCTTATTAAACAACAACATACAAATAATAGTGCAGAAAAGCAAGATAAAATGGTATGGATAATTTATTTGGAAAACATATGACTAAACCCTTGACCTAAGTCTTCAAGGAAGTAAAAGTATAAACAAATAGCATGAAATAACACAACCAATTAAACAATTAGTCAATAAAATTACTTGAAAAGGCAATCTTCCAATCCAATTTCTGCTAAAAGGCTTAATAGCATTAAATTTCATAATATAGACTGTCTCTTTATGCCGCAACAAATAATCAAGGGAGAAAGCTTCCCTGTTAAAGCGAAGTTGTTTCAGGACATTTAACAATTTTACATTGTTATTATGATGTAATAAAAAATGTTCAACTATGGGTTTCTCATATTTACAGCTGAGATGTTCCTGAATATAAGATTTACATTTTGTAGTGAACAGTATATTTTACAGAAGCACACATTGCATAAATGATATCTTTAGTGGAGCACGTACAATTACCCTCTCACTGACATTTGCTTTATTAATCCTCTCAGGGACTTTTACACAGTCACAATCTTACAATTTTTTTACAAGAAACCGTATTTGGTTGAATGTTAAAAAAAAAAAAAAAAAAAAAGAATGAAAATGGAAAACAGATTTATAAAACTGCTGTGCACCAAACAATCATTCAAATTCTTGCCCCCAGAATCAGATATTTAAGATTTTGTGGAAGTATAGTCGCCAACACAAGATTTTTTTTTAAATATTCCAAAGCTGAAAAACTGTATTAACTATACATTCATCCACTCGCAACCCCTTTTCCCATTTTTGCACATGGGGTTTGAGTGTTACTTCGACAGTGACGATCATCTAGATTTAAGGATCACAATGCTGGGTGGCTAGCCTCGTCATGGCTGGTCTTCCATACCATGCACACTCATGCTTATGGCCAATTTAGTGTGTCCAGTTCACCTACTGCATGTCTTTGGAATGTGGTAAGAAACCCATGTGAACACCGGGAGGACATGCAGACTCAATACAGTGAACACCAAAGTCGAGAATTTTTTTTTCTACCAGGCAAAGTCTATCAAAATATCTGGATGTCAGGCTGTCTCCATAAGAAAGCCCTATCATTGACTCCAAATCACCCATAAGCATAGCTGTCACAATCTGAGGCTGACAACCAGTACCAAAAAACGAAGAGAGTTTTAGTATATAATTTAGTTCCATGCCTATAATACTTTATATCCTGAAGTGCTATTTGTATATCAGAAATTTTAACATTTTGTTGCAAATTAAAAACAAAATCACTAAAGTCATATTAATAAAAAAATAAAAAGAAAGTAATTGCAAACTTTAGTCTTTAAAAATTCCAGGCCATAAAATTCTGGAAAAAAAAGCAGGTTTGCACAATGGGGACACAAGATGTCCACACTGCTGAGCTCCCTTACTTGTCTATATGTAGTGTCATAAAAAATAATATACATTTTTTAAGCAAATTCCTATAATTTCTGTAATGTTTACTAGTGATATCATCATCAGTGAAATGTCACCTCTCTAATACCATCATCATCACGTCTATTTAAAGTATGTATGAAAGATTAGTAACATGATAAAATGCATCTCTTCATCACACTTCATATTCAAGTGATTTTGTTGTAGATGCTTGGAATGTATTAGCAGAAAATGGAAATGTTTCCTTATATCCATGTATATAAATGTTAACCACCTTACCTACATTCTCAGTATATTCTGAAGAGTTTCCTGTAGTTGGTATCCCAGGAAGTTTACCTCAATCTTTATGAATTTTCAGTAGACATTGATGTTTCAACTATTTTAGCACACTAATGTTTAAGCAGGTTCATGAGATGCTTACATGTAATACTATCTTGCAAATGTTCCATCTACATGGTAGGATAATGCACTGCATTCATAATAAGCACTGCATTGCCCTTGTGAGAAAGCTTAATAACAATATTCCTATTTCTTCTATGTTCTTTCAGTATAGACCACCTGTCTTTAATTATATGATATCTAACTGTTTTACTGGATTTTACAAAGCTATCAAACAACTTTTTAATATTATAATTCAGTAATACTAAAAATTCATCATTTACTTTATTATCAATTTATGGAGAAAAAGACTTTAAATTTGCGGCACGGAATCATCCAAAATAAATTCTGAAACACTATTAAAATCGGACAAACAAGAATAAAAGATTGTGCAAACATTTCATCAGCAATGGGATATTCAATTTCATCATTCAAAAACGTATTGCTAAAGAGACATTTAAGTTGAAGCTTCCTAATAAGTTTAAAATGTTCAATTTTAATTTTATAAAAACTTGGAACAAGAGTAGGAACAAAGTTAAATCCATTCAAAAGTAATTTAAAAACAGCTTCTGGTAAGTCAGGGTGAGTTTTACTAACAAAATATCCATACCATTTTTTTGTTCTCTTCAATATCTCTCACAGTAACTGCTTTTCAAACAAATGATTGCTTGCACACATACACACAATTCGCAGGTAAGGCTAACAAAAGTCTCAAATTACTTACAGCTTTTCCCTGGAATGAAGTATGGCCATGCCAATTCTACATATCACAAGGGAGCAAATTAGCTCCAGTATTCTTGATCAATAGCCAAAAAATAATAAACAAAATGATAATATGCAGAGCAGTCTGGCCATTTAGAGGTGGATAGTAACAGCTTGGATATGGTGCTGAATAATATCTTCTACTCAGATAAAAATTATACATAAATACCAGCCTCAATATCTTAAATGTAAATAAATAAAGTGCTTTGCTTAGAAAATGAGGAAGTTGGACAATACTGAAGTTAGTAATACAGAGATAAATGCACTTGCACAAAGAGCAGGAAAGTAATTGTACAGACAAGAGTTCTTCTTTTAAGTATTCTATCTATGCTAGATAAATTTCCTGGCTGACTCTATCTTCATACTGGAAATGAAAGCAGATTTGTGGGTTTGGCAAAAATTCTTGAAACAGTTTAATGGAATATTACATTGGCAACAGTGGACCTCTAACTGGCACTGTCAGCTGTTTATGGGTGCAGCAGGAGGCATCGGTTTTGGGAGATACTTGAGTGGAAATAGTTTACAGAATGCTTGCGTAAGGAATTGGAACAGGGACACAGACATACATCCTTTAATGGAGTTGGAATTCATCCCACTATTAGTGGCAGTGCATGTCTGGGTGAATGAGTTGTAAACAAAGCACCTTTTGTTTATCACAGATGACATGGGGTAGTCAGTTTGCTAAATAATTAGCGGGACAGTGAGCATAGGCAAGTGCATGCAATAAACAGTTTCAAAACTCAGCATATTCAAAGTGTGAACAATGTCGTAGCTGATACACTTCCATTTTCATTGAGGCGAACTTAGGAAACTGGCACCAGTAGCAGAATTGGGACTATGCAGGATTCTGGACCAGCTGTGAGGCCTGATGCTAAACTGATTTGGGTCATTATAGAGGGAGTGTTAAACCTATGGAGAAGAGTGCTGATTGGAAACTGCATTGCACATTTTTTCACAATCAGGGCTAGCAAGAGGTGGAAAGTGGTTTATTCCAGTATCTTATTTATAAGCTTAATTTAACTTCAAGGAAAGTGAGGCATCACACAACAGTGCAGGAATGCACTGTGCAGCAATTAATTGGTGCCAGATGTCCTTGTCTTTGTCAAGATGCAGAACAAGTATTAGTAGTCAGAAAGATGAAAAATGGCTGGGCAAGAATGGAACCAAGAGGTAAGGATAAACATATGCTGGAGGGTGTGAAAAATTTTATTAGGAGAGGTTTTCAGCTTTGAATAAGAATATGGTTAGTTTGGGTAGGATATTTATTGGATTTGTGTGGTGGCTTGTCATATGTCAGATATAGTGCAGTACAGAAAAATGTGATAAGACATCCTGGATGTTAGGTCTCAGTATGTTAGGATGTACAAATATGGCATTTGGATTCATAGTAAGACAAGTCAGACAGACTAATGGGGAAAGGGGTGTAGAGCCAGCTCAGACTTTCACTGGATACTGATTGGGATATATTAAGCTGGATGAGCAAATTTAGAAAGCATGCTGTGAAGATTGGGTGAAGATAGATGAAGGCTGCCAGCCTAGCCAGATAAAATTTTATAGATAATTCTGTCATCTGTAAATATTAATGTAAACCACAGGCTTGTCTTAAATGTGAAAATACTGCTGGTAGATGTGGAACTGTAAAAAATGAAACAACAGTGCACTCTGCTGGCAGAAAGCTGACCAAGTAAAGCATGTTGTGACCCTTTGATCTAAACACAGTGCTGCAAGATAACAAAAGGAGATGTTAAGAATGTAAATATAGTTTTTGTTAGCCAGGGAAGTGTGAAGAATGATGTAATGGGAACCAGGAATGTGATTTTAAGAGAGAATCAGAGAGCATTAAGCATTTTTGTCTTGACCATCCAACTCATCAGAACTCCGCCTGTGTTCTATATGTAAGTTATCTTAGACTTGTGTTTTCTCTTAGAAATAGCTAGAAACTAGAAAGATTAGACTTGTGTTTTTCTGTGATGTCAGACCTGTACTACTGAATTATTTTAAGTATTTCTTTGTGATCTCTGAACTCTTGACTAGCACTGTGTCATAAGAAGTATTGTCTTGTGTTTTTATTATTTATTATTAAATATTTTAAAACCTTTCAATTGTGACTGTTTTGTGTAGAGATAAGTTAAGCTCTAAGAGTACATTGCATGTATATAGGGATCCTTTACCGAGTCACTCTAATAAGCCTTGACTGTTTAGTTATTACTACCAACTAGATAATAATATTGCACAGTAAGAATTGGACACCCTTTTAAGGGCCTTTGAGTAGCTGATAATTATTAGTTGGGTGGTGGCAGTGATTTCTACTGTATAGTCTGGGTAAAAGGGGCACAGATGGAGAACCTGTGCCAGCCTTCCCCAGGAGTGTCTGTGTGGTTGTATAAAACTCTTATCTCAGTGTGTGTGTCAGCTACTTGGGCAGGGACATGAAGCACTGGTTGGATAGAGAGGGTACTGGAGGTTTTAGGTTGCCCAGCTGGCTGAGATCTGGACCTATAGCTGTGCCAGTGGGGAGTCTTATTTGGGACCTGGAGAGCGAGGGAGCGACCAGCCCCAGACTGACTGTGATCTCTGTGTGCTATTAAGGGAAATTGCACTTTTCTGTGTGTATTTATCTTTTCATCCTATATGAGATGCCCCTCACTGGTGTTAGTGGTGAGGATTGAGGCTTCTTGATTGCTGGGCCAGGGCACATGCATCACATGTTAATTGTTTGGCAGTGGTGGGATATCCACATCACATATTAATTGGTTGGCAAATACTAATTGGCTTGTAGTGGTGTGAGTGAATTCCTGTAGCTTGTGTACAGTGAGCTTTGAAGATGTTTTGTACTCTAAATCAGCCATGCAGTGAATACTCAGAGTTCAAATCACAATTGTTTTATTTCTTTTGTTAGCTTAGTTAGTCCAGAGTGAGCAGGCAGCATGTCAGCAGAGGAGTATGGAAAGCTGACACAGAACCAGCTGGTGGAGATGTGCCAAGCTAGGGGACTGGTGCATGGAAACCTGACTAAGGCAGACCTGATTGCAGCCTTGGTTACAGCTACATCAGAAAACAGCAACCAGGAGGACAATCAGACTGGTAGTGGAGATATAATACCCTTTGAGAATGGACAGCTCAATCTTTCTGCAGAGGGCTTAAAAATCCAACTGGAGCTAAAGAGACTTGAGTTACAGGCCAGGCGTTTGGAGATAGAAGCCGAGGAAAAGGAGCGGAAGAGGAGGCATGAGAGGGAAATGCTGACTGTTCGCTAGAGTCATGGAGGTAATGGGGAAGGGAGTAACTGGTCCCCAGAAGCACAAAAGGTCAGTAAATTTCTTCCACAATTTAAAGAAGGGAATAATTTTGATAGTTTCATTCATATGTTTGAGAGGGTATGCAAACAGTATAGTGTTGACCAAAGGCCCTGGGGATGGTTCCTGACCCCCTTACTCCATGGTAAAGCTGTAAGTGTTTTATCAAAAATGTCTGACGTTGCATGTTTTGATTATACTGCTGTTAAAAATCACTTGTTAGAATTGTTGAAGCTAACACCTGAAATGTATAGGAAAAAGTTTTGTGAGCATAGATGCAAGGCAGATGAAAGTGTGTGTGAATATGTTGCTGAACTGGGCACGTATTTCCATAGGTGGTGAGTGGATGTCAGGTCACCACTTTTGAAGGGCTGGCAGACATTTTGGTGAAGGAACAAGCCCTTAGCACTTTGCCTGTGGACATGAGGATTTGGTTAGCTGATAGACAATGTGCTACTTCAGATGAGTTGGGGAAGAAGGGAGACCTATACCTTGCAAGCAGAGCAGCCCTGCACAGGAAATGGACCCTTAGTACTGCTCATGGGTCTAAAGGAACCCATGGTGGGCAGCACAGACTGCCCCAACAGAATCTGCTAGTAGCAGGGGAAGTCACTAATCCAGGTACATGTCCAGGAGCTAGGGTTAAATTATTTGAATGCAACCAGTGGGTGGACACTTCAGTGGAATGGGTTGCAATGTCCCAGCAGCTATCTCCTACCCAGGTTCGAGAAATCCGAGCAGTGTTGCAGGAATTTGGGTACATGTTATCTGGGAAACCACAGTGCACTCACCTGGGGCAACACCAGGTGGACACAGGACCCCAAAGGCCTATTAGGCAGGCCCTTTAGAGAGTGCCTGAGAGAGTCAAACAGACTCTGAGGGAGGAGGTACAGGAGATGTTTGAACTAGGGGTGATTCAAGAGTCCAACAGTCCCTGGGCCTCCCCAGTGGTGCTGGTGCCAAAGAAAGATGGCAGCACCAGGTTCTGTGTGGACTACAGGAAATTAAATAGTTACACAGAGTTGGATGCTTACCCCATGCCTTAGACAGATGAGGCCCTAGAGCAGCTGGGTGGGGTTAAGTATCTTACAACCATTGATCTTACCAAGGGTTACTGGCAGGTGCCTTTGACTCCCAGTGCTAGAGAGGTCAGCCTTTGTGACTCCTTTTGGCTTGTAGGAGTTCATAAAGATGTCCTTTGGGATGAAGAATGCCCCAGCAACTTTCCAGAGGCTGGTAGATCATATCCTAGCAGGAGGGTTTGCCCTTGCTTACCTAGATGATATTGCCATCTACAGCCATTCCTGGCCAGAGCACCTTCAGCATGTGTGGGAGGTGCTGGGCAGACTACAGAGGGCAAGGTTGACCATTAAGCTGAGCAGATGTCAGGTGGGTATAGCAGCGGTCTCCTACCTAGGACATAGAGTGGGGAGTGGTAAGATAAGGCCAGAACCTGCCAAAGTAGGAGCCATTCAGGCATGGCCTGCACCTGTTATTAAAAGGTAGGTGAGGGCATTCCTAGAGACAGTAGGGTACTACAGAAAGTTCTTCCCCAGTTTCAGTACTATAGCTGCTCCCCTCAGACCTGACAAAGAAGAACAGAGCCAGCCTGCAAAATGCCAAGTTGCTAAGATTGAGCCTAGGGTTGGAAGGATATATGTCAGTGCAGCACCGCAGTGGGATTAACAATGCCAATGCAGATGGGCTGTCAAGACAGGGAATGTGGTAAGGTATAATTCAGACCTAACTCTCTCAACCAGCATTTCTCAATGGTCACATGAAAAATTAGCTTGAGTTCTTGGGGGGGGGGGGGGGTATGTGAAGATTGAGTGAAGACAGGTGAAGGCCAGATAGAATTTTATAGATAATTCTGTCATCTGTAAATATTAATGTAAGCCACAGGTTTGTTGTCTTAAATGTGAAAAGACTGCTGTTAGATGTGGAACTGCAAAAAAAATGTAACAGTGCACTCTGCTGGCAGAAAGCTGACAAAGTAAAGCATGTTGTGACCCTTTGATCTAAACACGGTGCCGAAATGTCTAAATGAAGACATTTTTTTCTGTTGTTTTAACCAAAATTTAAATTGCTAGATTTAAACATGCAAATGGATTTTTATTGCTCTTCTTCCTGACCCAGCTGCAAGATAACAAAAGGAGATGTTACGAATCTAAACGTAGTTTCTGTTAGCCTGGAAACCCAGGAAAGTGGGAAAAATGAGGTAATGGGAACCAGGAATGTGATTTTAAAAACAGAGAGAATCAGAGAGCATTAAGCATTTTTGTCTTGACCATCCAACTCATCAGCCCTCTGCCTGTGTTCTATATGCAAGTTATCTTAGACTTGTGTTTTCTCTTAGTCTAATCTTTCTAATTTCTAGCTATTTCTAAGTGTTTTTCAGTGATGTCATAACTGTACTACTGAATTATTTTAAGTATGTCTCTGTGATCTCTGAATGCTTGACTAGCACTGTGTAGTAAGAAGTATTGTCTCGTGTTTTATTATTTATTATTAAATATTTTAAAACCTTTCAACTGTGGCTGTTTTGTGTAGAGATAAGTTAAGCTCTAAGAGTACATTGCATGTATATAGGGATCCTGTACCAGTCCACTCTAACAAGTCTTGACTGTTTAGTTATACTACCAAATGGATAATAATATTGCACAGTAATAATTGGATACCCTTTTAAGGGCCTTTGAGTAGCTGATAATTATTAGCTGGGTGGTGGCAGTGATTTCTACCGTATAGTCTGGGTAAAAGGGGCACAGCTGGAGAACCTGTGCCAGCCTTCCCCAGGAGTGTCTGTGTGGTTGTATAAAACTCTTATCTCAAAGTGTGTGTGGGTCAGATACTTGGGCAGGGACACGAAGCACTGGTTGGACAGAGAAGGCTGGAGGTTTTAGCTTGCTTAGCTGGCTGAGATCTGGACCTATAGCTGTTCTGGTGGGGAGTCTTATTTGGGACCTGGAGAGCAAGGGAGCGACCAGCTCCAGATTGACTGTGATCTCTGTGTGCTCTTAAGGGAAATTGCACTTTACTGTGTGTATTTGTTATCCTTTCTTCCTATATGAGACGCCCCTCACTGGTGTTAGTGGTGAGGATTGAGACTCCTTGATTGCTGGGCCAGGGCATGGGCATCACACATACAGCCAAACATATAAACTCCATTTTTATGCCAGAAAGAAGATTTATGACTATCTAATTTCTCTTTTAGCGCAACACTAAAATGCCATTAGAAAAGCTCAGGTTAGATTGCAGAAAGATAAAAATGCATTCATTTATGATTGGGACAGCACTGTATGCATGTGCCAAAGCAGCATCACAGAAGAAAGTAATGTTTACGCAGGCAGAGAATGCAGGCATATAAAAGATATACCAATCCAGGTTAGTTTTAATGGATGTTTTCTGTTACAGGTAGCAGGAACCAACTGTTGGAGATTTAGGTACTTGGGCATTTGTATATTTATCTTTTTAGACAAGAGCTTTGCAAAACAAAGAGGAGCAACTTCTTGTTAGAGGAAGAAGATGGACAGGTGCAGAGGTTGGGAAGAAGAAGGTTGAAGGGGAGACAGCTGCTGAGAGCTCTGATTGGGCATGCAGAGAAATTGCCTGAACCAAATGCTATTTTGCTGTACTCAGGGGGATTCATCACTAACTGTCCATTGTTGTCCCTTAAAGCAGAAACAGAGTACTTGTTTCAAGACGAAGGGCAGCATTGGCCAAGATCTAAATTAATTTGCTCAAATATTATCCAGAGGCAGACTTGATGGGGGTTATAAATGGAAAGTATTTGAGGTTAGGATCTTCACAAATAGATTTGTCAGGTAGCAGGTGAAATCTCTGGGAGTGAGTTGTATAGGAAGCTTGAGGTACATTTGTTAAGCTCAGATATGGAACTGTCTGTGACAAATCTGAGAGCAGGACTTATGGGTGTATTGCCAGATGTGCTTTGGAAGGTGTGGTGACATGTCACCTTTCATTGACTGAAAAGCAAACTTGGAAGGCAAATTTTTTTTTGTGGGGGTGTTGGTGGAGGGCATGGTCTTGGAAAATTAGCTCCCCTGTTTTCAGACAAGTTTGGTCTAACCTGTTGTCAGGGAGCAGACTGGGAGACTGAGGCCTAGGACAGCATGTTGCAGATCCTCTACAGCCATTAAATGATGTCTTAAATGATTGCCGGGATACTGCCAAGTTTGAGTGGTTGGTTTGCAAAGTGATTTAAACATCAGTTCTGGCTGAATGTTTTCAAGGACTGCAAAGTTCAAGGATTGATGGTATTTGGTAGTCTGGTTTGTTCTCCTTCTAGGTCTTGCCCTTTATGCACCCTTAATATTAAATGATTTGGACACTAGTTTTGATTGGCACTTGGTTCATTTCTTTGGGTTGGCAAAATAAACATTTAACTTTGGCCATTTGTTTTCATGCAAGTAAGTTATATTATCACTGAGGAAATAGGAGCTTGCTTATTTTTATCCCAAGGCAATGAGAGTGGGCCATGATATCAGAGGCTCAGCAGGTTTAACAATGGGGAGAAGGGGGTAGGGGACAGGATGGTAGAACAGATGGCTGGAGAGACAAAAAATAAGGGCAATGCAAAGGGACAGCTGTGTAGTGTACTGATGTACATAAAATCAGTGTAGACAGATAGAACAAGCCTTTATGGGTACAAAACACCAGGAAGAACAGACTAAAGACCCTATCACCTACCCGCCTACATAAAATGGATCCTTGTGTTGCAGATCCCTTTCAGTCACTGGTGTTGGCTGAAAGGCTGTCAGGAGACTTCCAAGTTTGAGTGGTTAGTTTACAGATCCCATCCACCTTCAGTGCTGGCTGAATGTTTTTAGGGACTGTCATGTTCAGGGATCGATGATGATCGGTTGCTTGATTGGTTTTCCTTTCAAGTCTGGTCCATTGTGCACATTTGTATATTCAATGAGTAGCAGTTGATTGACATTTAATTCACTGCAGTAGCTTTTCTGTCATTTGATCCAGTTCATTTGGCTGGGACTAGGAATGCATGGCTGTGGCCGTTTTTCTCCCTGCAAGCATTTTGTGTGCTCATTGGGCAGTTAGGAACATTTATTTATTTATTTATTGACATTTGGTAACCCGGGAAAGTCCACTGGGTCAGAAACCCATTTTCAGTGGAGGCACGAGGGGAAAAGCTCCAAGAATAGTTACAAGACATGGTGTCATATCATATGAGCAAGTATATACAGAATATACAAGGAACATCGGTTACAGTTACAATTATACATCATACATCAGTTGCCAGTTCAAGTAAACATCAATCATATCAACAAGTATTTACAGAAGTTTAAAGGTAGTTGCAGTATGGAAGTTATAAGCATGTACAGACATGTATAAACAACATTCTTTATAGGACATGCTTATTTTTGTCCTATGAAGTTCAGCTGACTTATTTCTTTAGTGCACCTGTGAACTGGAATGCAGTGCGTAAGGTAGTTTGCAGTACTGACTTGACTTAAATACATAAAGTAAGGAAAATATGGCTGTGAACTACTCACAAGAGAACTAGGAATTATGGGACTATTGACATCGGACCACTTGGTTGCTTCTAGGATGCAGGATGGATTGTGCCCTGCAAACCACAGGTTGGAGAAATGGTGTAAGTTGTAAACTTACTATCAAATTCCCAACAAGCTAAAAATTCAAAACATCAAGCTAATAATTCAAAAGGCGCAACACCTAGATAAGATGAACCAATAATATAATCAATGAATCAGCCTTATCTCAGATGAAGTGTTAAGTTATGGGCCAACCCAAAGTTTCTTCCCTTCTCTGATCTACTCTTCTTCTGTTTCAGTTCCAAAGATGTGTTTTGCTTGTTCATGTAAAAGTATGCAGTTATGAGCTGCAAGTATTAATTTTATTTGTCCCAGGAAGTAGTTATAGATGTAAAAGTACTGTTACTTACAGTCCCTTAAAGTAACTATCCTACTACATTTTTAGTCACATCACATTGTCTCAATACGTATGTTACATACCTTACATTTAATGCATCTCTGTTTGCTGTAGAATCATTTTCTGATTTCTGTCTAGAATGAAATAAACCATGGTTACTCGAAGTGTAATCAGTGTTTATCCACAACTAATACTACAAGATCTGTGACTGCTGAATCAATTTATGTTAACTATTTAATCAAAAGCTCAGCTGAATCTCCTAAACCTTTTGGAGGGATTATTTTTCTGTAGGCCTTAAATGATTCACCGTGCATGTAACTGTCAATTAATTATTTAATTAAATTTTTTCAACTGGAGTAATGGACTGGTTCAAAAAGGACCCACAGCCCAGAGATACTATATATATATATATATATATATATATATATATATGGGTTCATGTTAGAACGTCGACAACTTACTATATCGACAAGTAGCCCTGCACCACGAAATCAACGAAACCTCGAAGCATCGAAATCTGAAATAACCGACACCCACGTCATCGACACGACTTCACCGACAATCCACTTCACCGACAACGCGCTACACCAACATCGCGTATTACAGGTAACGGGTATTAACATGTGTTGAGTAGGGGATGTATTTCTAATGTCAGACTAAGTGACATATCTTTATAAATACATCCCCTACTCAACACATGTTAATACCCGTTACCTGTAATACGCGATGTTGGTGTAGCGCGTTGTCGGTGAAGTGGATGTCGGTTATTTGAAGTGTCGATGCTTCGGGGTTTCGTTGATTTCGTGGTGCAGGGCTACTTGTCGATATAGTAAGTTGTCGACGTTCTAACATGAACCCATATATATATATATATATATATATATATATATATATATATATATATATATATAAAACAGAAATCTAGCAAGCAAGTTACAGAAAGTAAAATATAAAGATTAGCTGACATAATGTAGTACCAGCATTTTTCACACATTCGCAGTAGCTGAATCTGTTTATCTAACTTACCGAATATAAGAAAAATACACAGAAGAGATGTACACAGCTATAATGACATAATCATAAAATATACTCTAAAGAGAACTCACATATTTGCAATACCATGTACATAACTATTAGCACAAGAATGCTTAACAAACCAAAAATAATGGGAGGGCAAAGGCCAGAATCAGGGTCAGATTTTAAATATTGCTCTTGTATGCTTAGAAAGTTACTAGAATAACAAGTTTACATTAACATTCATTTTATGAAGGATTTAAAGTCTGAAACTCAAATCGTCATTGACATCAGCGTCAACCCTCCTTGTCACCATTTTGGACATGGAATCGAAGCTTGAAGTCAGCAGTGACCAAATTACCTAGAGCCAATGTTCACACCTGCAATGTCTGTCATAATTTAATGACTTCAGTCCTTAATGATTCTGGGAGAAAAACATAGATTTTATGAAAAACAGACATAAAGTGAGACAAAAATCTGGACAGACAAGAAGTATGGATGGGCACAATATGCAGAAAGCTAGGTTTATTCTTAGGTGAAACTAAGTAAGGAGAATAAGAAAAGAAATAAGTTGCTAACAGTGGGGATTCTATTATAACAGGCTGTTTAAAGCGTGAATATATGGGTTGTTTTTGTTGGTGGTGTAGTAGTGTTTAGTAATTTTTTATTTTACGAATGATAACTCCTAATACTGTTATAGAGACAATTTTAAGATATATAGAAGCCACTGTGATACCTGACCCATGACGGCATGACTTCACATTATGAATGTGAAGTTAAACAAACTTAGAGTTTTGTGATTGTGCAACTTAAATAGTAAATGAGAAAGGGTTTGCAGATGTGACATAGTTATATATCAGCATGGCATCTGTCACTATAATGCAAAACAAGTTAGTGAACAAATCACACAGTTTTTGATGCAGTCTTCGGAAGTTAGCATGGGCAGAACATAGGCGAGACAAAATGAAAGAGTGTCATAATAAATACAAGTCTGCATAGATAAGATGATTGACAGTGAGATATAACTGAGGTTGACACTGGGCCTGGCCCTGTTAAATGCCTAGGTTGCAGAAGGTCTAACAGGAAAAGAATACTTTCTTGCTTACTGTACAAATAGATGAGAAAGGAATAAGAAGGTATAGGAAGATGCAAATGTTTTGTTAAGACCGAAAAAGGTGGTCTAACTCTTAGAAGAATTCATTTAACGCTGAATAATGCATATGCTATTGTTACTTGACAAAATAGCACATGGACAAAGAATGAGCATCGGCAACAAAATAAATGGAACAATCCCCTGGAGGTATTCTGTTGAGGTGATCTAAAGATAAGCAAAGAAAGACCTGCATGGATAGGAGGGTGCGTCATCAGTAGTTCTCTGTATTCAGTTAGGTGGGCAATATTAACCACAGGTATCGTGTGCAGTTCCAGATGCCCACTTTTCATAAGGCCTTAATATAAATGTAGTATAGTAAGATAAAATGGAGCATAATTTACATCAGTGATGAACCTTATAAAATATTAGATCTTAATATGTACAGTTTTGGAGAAGGGGGCATGAGTGGGACATGACAGAAATATTAAAATTCTTCAGGGGATTCTATACAGAGAAAATGAATGTATCCTTAAGAAAAGATGAGCTGTAAGAGAACAAGAGGTACAAGGCTTACGAGAAACTGAGGAAATACTTTTTACTGGAGCAGCCTTCCTGAAGAGCTGGTAGCAACCATACTGTGACAGAATTCAAACATTTCTCAAGTCACATGCCCATATAGACATAAATAACAGTGCCAGAGTTTAATCAGTTCAACACTCGCTTTTATGTGTAAGCTTTTCATGTAAGACAGAACTGATTCCTTCAGTTACTCAGTCTGTTAGTAATTTGATGCTATGCAGAGACTGCATTCCTTATTCTGGTGTGGAAGAAAACTCACACTCAGCAAGTAACATGGAAAGGCACAGTTTATAGAAAACTGTAGTACTGTCCACTGCAAGTTACCAATGTATTTCAAATGGAGTTAACTTGACAGTTCCGTCTTTAAACAGGCTCTGCTTTGTTCATCCAGGATAAAATGTAGTTTGAAAAGCAACAGAGTCACAAGGAAATGAAACAATAGCTGGCTTAAGTCCTTAAACAATAAACACAAAATTAAATTAAATGGTTCCTTATTCATTAACCGTTTCACTGACATAGCAGACCTGATAGACTCCTCCTTCTTTGTGCTCCTATGCTATAGTAAATCCAGCTGTTTTTTAGTCTGGCTGCAGTAATCACTTACAGTAGGAACCACTCTTTTACTTCAGATCTTTTATACATAGTACGGTCCTTTATTTCATAACCCCCAGACGTAGGCCCTTTCTCCTTATCTTCTTAAACATTCTTTTTTTATATGAAGTTTGATCCGGGCTTCAGAATCTACAGGATGCAGGATTTTCTGCTCTTTGTGAACTCCATTAGACCTCAGAGACCACCTGGATGTCCTGTAATTTCTTTATTGAAAACTTGCAGTAACAGACTACATTTCTTTTGAGATTTTGCTTTGCAGTCAGTGTTGGTGAAAATGTCATGTTGTTTGAGGAATTCTTTGTAATTACTAACCATGTTTACAAATATTTTAATGGCGTAGTTGATATGCAAACTCTTTTGCAGTTTTATACCAAATTCATTTGGTTTATGTGTCTTATAAATTTTCTACAGTGGACAGAGGCAGAGAACAAGTCCTATTTTAAACTTGCTTAGATTATGTTCAGATTTATAATCCAAATGAATTTACAGCATCATTCTTACCCTCATATATTAACCCATTGACTTTTTAAATATCCATTTTTGTATCTGACTAAAGTTTTTCATAGTCATTTTTCACAGATTGTCTTGTGTATTTTGGGAAGGTTCACATGAAGAATTTGTTTATTCATTTTTTAATTTATTGAAAATTTAAGCAGTTTTCTGTTTTTTCTGGAAAGCTCCTGCAAATCTAATTCATTAGTTAGATTTGGACATGGTGGGCCAACCCGAGAGTTTGATAAAGAACAAATGTGGTGGAAAACTCACACATTCTAACATGTTTCTGGAAGCCACTTCTGCAAATATTCCTCATTTTATATACTCATGACCCATGGGAAATTTAAAAGATCTGCAACTTTAAGTACTGATGTAGACGGTTTTGTAGTTTAGCTCAGGATATAAAGGAGAAGTTGCATGAGATGGGTTATTTAAAAAAGTCCTTTAATGCTGTTTAAAGTTTTTGATACATAGGCATCTAGTTTTGAAATGCCTAAGGAGATCATATTAGATGGTGTGGGATTTTCCGCCTCAGACAATTTGACGTTAGCTCCTATTCAAAAGCTTTTGCCTGGCTGCTGTAGGTACATGGGATGTCAAACGCAGGGCCGTAAACCAGGGTCCTTAAATGTGACATCAGCACACACAGACCTCAGAACTTTTCAGCTGCAGACGTCGTCACTTTGATTGTTCAGCTCCTACTTATGATTACTTCGGAAAGATAAGCACCCCGTTGGGGTTTTTTGTTTTCTCTGTCATTCCTTGTGCTTGGTTTGCTGTAGTTGTTGGCCAATGTCTGCTAAAAAAAAGGCAAATGTAACTGCGACTGGTAGATACTGCACAAAGATTCACACAAGTGCGTATTTTGTCTAGGTAAGGAACACGACCATACATTGTGTTCCATTTGTAAGTCCTTCATGCCCAAGAAGCTTTGCAGCCATCTAGCAGCATTAAATTTATATCAAGAGAACCAGCGTCTTAAATGCCTAGCCCTTAGGATGGACCTGGAGTTGGTCGACCAACCCGAACCACCCAGGAAGAAGGCCAAAGTTTCCAGGCCTGTTCCTACTGCCACTCCGCTATCGGACGTCCTGCCTGCTTCTGATATAGAGGCCGAGGAATGCCTGTTTTCTCCATTAGCTTCGATGGTTCCTGCTGAGGAAGCCATTTCTGCAGCCACGGAATGCACATCTGCGGAGACTATTCAGCCATCGGCCCCAACCAACGTCGAGGGGGAACCTCTTGTTGGACGACTGACTGAGTCCTTTCCTACTGCAGGCCGGGCATTAATCCCTAGGGCATCCCCGAAGCCTTCACCTTCCAACAAACGACAGAAGACAAAACATGTTACTTCTGCTTCTGAGACTCAGCCAGATTGGCAGTCTTTTACAAACTCCCTTATGCAGGCCTTCATGGCCCTTAGGCTCACAGGCCCTGCTCCTTCCACCATCTCTGTGCTCAGCCCTCACCCAACCTCTGCCTCTTCTCCCCAACATCTAACTACTCAAGATGGAGAAGAACAGCATTATCAATATGATTCCTCCTCGGAAGAATCAGTCTCTTATGTGTCTTAAATTGTTCCCCTGTTGACTACTGTTCCCTGAAGACCCCACTGAAGGAGACTCCCCACCTGAAGATTTAACCTTCGGGGAAACTATAACTAAAATGAAGGAGTACTTCAAGTGGGACACTACCCTGATGTCTGACACCCAGAAGAGATATTTTGAACTTCTGCAACTTGTCTCTCCCTCTTCTTCAGTTATACGTTCTGTGCTCCCAGCTTTCCTGGACGCATTCAACTCTGTCTGTAAGAACCCAGACTCACAACCACCAGCCCCTAAAAGACCTGACCAGCTTTAAAAGGTGCCTGATGACAAACATTCCTGGTTAAGCCTCCACTAGCAGATCCAGCTGTCACTGCTGTGGCTCGTGACAGACAATCTAGACAGATACCTTCCGCCAGTCTCCTCCCAACAGATAAGGATAGCAAAACCATGGATAGACTGGTACACTTCTTCCACCTTGGCTTTCCAAGCCATTAATTACCAAACACACATGGTAAAATACGCTCTGGGCCTAGTGTCTCGGGCCTCTATCCTTCTAGCCTCTACACCTGACTGTCCTACTAAGTCTGACATTACATCAAAACTGTCCCTAGCCACCCAAGTGGCCAGACACTCCATCAGATGTAGTTATGATGCAGCAGAAGCCTCAGTCAGGTCTGTAGCTTCTGCATCTCCCCTATGCAGATATTCCTGGCTACACCTTCAACCCCTTCCAGAGGATTTCAAATCCAAAATTATGGATGCTCCACTGGACCACAATCTTCTTTTTGGCAAGAATTCAGCTGAGCTCTTTAAAAACTTGCAAGAGAAAAGCAAAGAGCTGCAAGACATCAAACATTTGCTGGTGTCCCCCTTCCCTAAGTACTGCAGGAATTATCCTGCTAAGACTTCCTTTGTCAGGAGGATGCCTTCCACTTCTCAACCTTCCTCCTCCAGACTGAGAAGAGGATTTAGGAGACAGCCTTACACCAGACCAACCAACAGCCAACCACACTCCAAACAGCCCTTTCCTGACAGAAGGGTCCCTCCTTGGTGTGAGTGCCTTGTCTGCCCTCCTACCTCACTGCCTCCTCTTTTGGAAAACCATCACCTCAGACCAATGGGTCCTTTCCATTATTCAAAGAGGATACTTCCTATCTTGGAAGGAAAAAACAAGGCCAAAAAACACTCCCTCCCCACCAAAAAAAACTCCATCTCCATCTATTTCCACATATTCTGCAGGAGCTCCTCTCCCTAGGAACTATAGAACCTGTCCTTGTGGGCCAAGAAGCATAAGGATTTTATTTTTGTCTATTCCTAGTCCCTAAAAGGATGGTCCTTGGAGACCCATACTATACCTATCCTACCTAAATCAGTTCCTAAAAGTTCCATCCTTCAGGATGCTCTCTCTGCAAACCCTACTGCCCCTAATACCACCCCAAGCCTTCATGGTCACTCTGGACTTAAAGAAAGCTTATCTCCACATTTCCTATCCTGCTCTTCCAGAGAAAATTCCTGAGATTTACTGGCATTTCCTCACATTTTCAATTTACAGCCTTGCCCATTGGCTTATCTACTGCTCTGAGTGTTCACAAAATGCCTAGCTCCTGCCAATGTACTTTGCTGAACCAAGGGCATCCAAATATACCCTTACCTGGATGACATCCTGCTCCTAGCAGAATCAAAAACTATGCTCCTGAGTCACCTAAAATTCACCATGACCATCCTGCACAACTTGGGGTTCACCCTAAACCTTCCAAAATCATCTCTGCACCCACAGCAAGACAAAGTTTTCCTGGGATGCAGAATCCGAGCAGACTTGATGAGATCCTTCCTTCCACAGGACAAAGTGCAGTCTCTGTCAAGTCACTTCCAAGATCTTCTGGAGGTATCCCACCTTACCCCAAGGCAGTTCCTACAAGTACTGGGACTCATGGCAGCCACGATCCCCATGCTCCCTCTAGACAGGTTGCGCACGAGAAAATTTCAGTGGTACTTGAATGTATGTTCTCAGCACCTACACTGCCTAGACCAACAAATTCCCCTTCTGTCCTCCCTAAAGTCAGAATTGAGGTGGTGGATTCAACAAATCCTCTGAAACCAAGGCATTCCCCTGCAACTTCCTCCTCCTACGCAGTCCATGCACAGAGATGCAACAGAGCTATGGTGGGGTGGGCAACTCTAAAGGGTTACAGGATTAAAGAATATTGGACCCCTGCCCTACAACAAGACATCATCAGGGAGATGACTGCAGTCTTGCCGGCCCTTCAGGCCTTTCTTCCCATTTTTCAACCAGGCCTTCTTCGCATTCTTACAGACAACACAACAGTCATGTGGTGCCTGAACAAACAGGGAGGGACAAAAGCCTACCTCTTATGCAGGATATACCTACAGATTTGGGAGCTAGCCACCCAACACAACCTCTTCCTGTAGGCCTCCTACATCCCCTCTCAGGAAAACAAACAAGTGGACTTGCTCAGCAGAACATCCTCTCACCTTCACAAATGGATGTTAAACAGGGAAACTTTTCTAGATATAGTCCACCGGTGGGGCACTCCCCAAGTGGATCTGTTTGCCTCTCCCCAGAACAGACAACTAAGCAAATTCTCCAGCAGGGATCACACTCCATCAGCCTGGAGAGTGAATGCCTTCATCTTTCCTTGGAAGGGGATGTTCCTTTATGTGTTCCTCCCCTTCCCACAAATACAAAAAGGTCCTTCTGAAAATCAAGAAGGACCAACCAAAAATCTTGATGGTGACCCCCTACTGGCCAAGGCAGCACTGGTTCCCACTTCTTCACTCTTTAGCCAAAGGCAATCACCACAAGTTACCCCACAAGGTGGACCTACTATCTCAGCAAAAGGTATCTCTCATTCACCCTCCGCTGCAAATGCTAAACCTAACTCTTTGGGTGATCAACTTCTAATCCCTTACAGACAGCTCTACTCTGAGGATGTGCTTTCAATCCTGAGGGAGGCCAGGAAACCAACCACTAGAAAGACATACCTATCTAAATGGGAAAGATTCTCTAAATGGTGGCTTCTTAAGGACAGGGACCCTATGCAGGCAGACCCCTCCCTAGTCCTTAGCTATGTTTGTGATCTCATTAAGGCTGGACTAACTTACTCCTCTGTGAACGTCCACCTGTCAGCCATTTCAGCCTGCTTACTCTTATAGCTACCCCCTGGTTTCCAGGCTTGACATTAAACTTTTCCTGAGAGGGGTCCTACATATTAGACCACCAAGAAAACCCATCCCTCCTCCCTGAGACCTCAACTTCATGCTAGAAAAACTCACCCTACTTCCTATTGAGCTGGCTAGTTCAGCCTCCTTACAAATGTGTACTTGGAAAACTATTCTTTTAGTGGCCATTTCTTCCGCTAGAAGACTGTCAGAACTACAGGCCCTCATGGCCTGTCCCCCTTACACAACTTTCCATAATGACAGAATTATCTTACACACAAATCCAACCTTTATGCCCATGGTGGTAAATGAACTATCCCTAAACCAGTCCATCAACTTACCTAGCTTCTTCCCAACTCCAACCAACGGTGCAGAGAGAATCCTTCATTCCCTGGATTTGCACAGACAGTTGAGATTCAATTTAGACAAGAATAAGTCTTTCATAAAGTCTGACCAACTCTGTCTCCTTTCACCCCAGGGCTCTGGTCAAGGCAGTGTCCAAACAAACCATTTCCTGCTGGATTAGGAAATCTATTCTCTTTTGCTATTCACACCATCGCAAGGTCTTACCTCAGGGTGTAAGAGCTCACTCCACCAGGGCCATAGCTACCTACAAGAGCTTTCTCAAAGGCTTGGACACAGCTTCCATCCTGGAAGCAGCTACCTGGTCTACAGGCCACACCTTCACCAAACACTACAAACTAGACCAAGTCTCCAGGGCCAGGGCAGGCTTTGCCAGAGCAATCCTGCAAGGGTTCCTGGAATCCTCTACCTCCTCCGATTTCTCCAACTAAGCTGTGGTACTCTCCCACACCAAAGTGAATACTGCAACATTGGAATAGAAGGACATAGAATAGGTGTGTAAAATCTTAACATAACCATAGATGTCCTTCTCTTCCATGTTGTAGTATTCCTTCCCACCCTCCAAAACCCCCTATTCTTCTCTTATTACAGGGTCTGGCCCCAGGTCACTGCTTCCGCCCCATTAAGGCTAATCTGTTCAGCCTTACAGTGGCATTTATTTCTTTTGTTAACATCCCGTTCTCCTCACAGGCCATTCCTCTGGGCTTCAAGTTCTGAGGTCTGTGCATGCCGATGTCACTTTTAAGGATGCTGGTTTATGGCCCTGTGTGTGATGCCCCACGCACCTACAGCAGCCAAGCAAAGGCTTTTGTATAGGAGTCAACGTCAGATCGCCTGAGGCGGAAAATCCCACACCAAAGTGAATACTGCAACATAGAAGAGAAGGACATCTATGGTTATGGTAACATTTTACACAACTATTGTTTTTCTTTCTTTGATTAGGTCATTGCATCATACAGAAAATAAATAAAAGCATAACATTTTTATTTTAATCTTATACCATCTGTGCTAAGTTTCAGTAGTTACTTGGTTTCCAGGACTAGGCATGTCACTGAAAGTATGATCTCACTTTTGTTATACAGAATAACATCACCAATGCTACATTTCCAACTTCTTCACAATCCTGAATTGTATGGCTTTTTTCAGTTCCTTGTTATAGGCCATGGCTACCTTTACATTACTAGTTATAATAATCTCTTAAGCCTATATCCACTTTAGTGGTTTTGCATTGGGGACAAGACAGTTACTCAAGGCCTTAGCTGTCAAAAAAACAAAGTGGAGACCATTGCTTAAATGTCAATTGACTGATTGTCACTCTCGATGCTGTTCTCCAAAATGTTTCTGGAGTCAACTTTAGGATTTGAGCTGAGGCCTGGCATGATGCGCAATGTCCTGGATAGGGTTAATTTTAGGGTTACATTTAAACATATGGTATGTTTAGGACTAGTATTTAGTTTAGGGTGGTAGATGAGCTGTATTTTTCAGGTGGGACTGCTACTATGTAGAGTTTAAAATGATATTTTGAGTATGATTTGACACTGTGTATTTTCAGTAGATTGATATTTACAATTTATTTTGGGCTATGTGAATTTAATAATGCTGTGTTTAGTGTGGTACTTTCTCACCAGATGCCCTAGTCTCTCAGTACATCTCATCTTGTATATTATTTTCTCTTTTTTTTGCCTCAGGTAAGATTTTGCGTTTAGTGGATGAATTTTAAATTTCCTACCTATTAGACATAACATTTTTAGTGATATAGCTTTAATAATCTCTTCCTTGAATACAAAAATGCAGATTTTATCTTACATTATTTGCAGTACCACTGTTAAGGACCTTAAAGCCTATTAGTTTAGTTGTTGACATTAGTGGAATATTATTGTCAATCTCCTTCTGGTATGATGAGCTCTACTTATGGCCACTTTCCATTCAGTATTCAACAATTAGTGTTTTTAGCCAAGAAGTATATATTCACGCACTGTGTCATTTATAACCCAGAATTTTATTTTGAATCCCATTTCCACGTCTAATTGTATTGATATCCCTCAAGAGCCTATGCATTTTACTGTTTGCAAAGTAAGTTTATTCTGCCTTGTCAATACACTCTCCAAAAGCCTGTTTTGTTGCAGCGCAGTCTAAACCCTTTTGTTCTGGGAGTAATATCTGCTGTAACCTCTGCATAGTTAAAAGCTTTTCATCATTTAATGCACGTGTCTGGTCTCCCTCTCTCTAATCTAGTATACTCTGTTAGGATATGCAAGTCCTTTCATATTCCTAACAGATTGCACATTATTTTAATGTGTGCGTGTGTCTAGATGGTCAAGTTTTGTTATTATGACATTTACGATCTTGTTTTGATTCTCTATTTAGCAGCACTAAAAAATGTCCGCAATAGTTATTTCTGTGATTTAGGATTTTGGAACCAGACTTTTTCCCCACTGACAATGCTCAACTTATAACAAGCACATAAGGCTGGACAGCCAATTGCTGTTCATAAGTTTGAATATTACTTTAATTCATTCCTGACTGATTAAGAAACATCCCTTCCATTACAGTACAATTTGCAGTAAAAAGGGCCTGTTTACCAGCACATTGAGATCTGCAATCCAAAGACATGCTGGTTACAATAAGGAAAGACCTTATTATCATCTAATCTCCCTGTCTCTGCTCCACTTTTAACTACAAAAAAGAGCAGACAAGCACTTTCCTGTGGTGGTAAACACTGTCAGTCCATGCATCGCTTTGGCACTGGCACCTGCCATTCGCTGTCCCATACAGCCACACACAAACCAAACCTCATCCCCATCCTCAGTGTACTCTTGTTTTCCTGCCCTTCCAAATCACAGATGATTACAGTCAGTCATTAATGTCAGACATTACTGTTCCACACTTCATATCCTTCAGTAAATGCATGCTAGTGCAAAAGCTGTAATTCTAGGGCCTTTTTATGTTTATGAGAAGAATAATTAAAATCTTATCGTGATTGAGTCTTTGTCCCATGAGGTTGAGAGGTATGCTTTTATGTGATCAGTCCTCCTCCCTTGTAAATCACGAAATGTTGCAGGCAATGAATAATGTCCAAGATCCTCATTATATGGTAAAAAAGCACCTTGCTGCACTAACTGACAGCTGAAGTTGATGCTTCTTAAGGCAAGGGTACATGGTTTGAAGCCTTTCTCCGCTCCTTTGTAATTTCTTTTTCAACTCTTAGCTTTTATTTCTGTTATATCCCATTGTCTAGTGGTGGTGCAGAGGACTAATACCGCTCCTTTGTAATTTCTTTTTCAACTCTTAGCTTTTATTTCTGTTATATCCCATTGTCTAGTGGTGGTGCAGAGGACTAATACCGCTCCTTTGTAATTTCTTTTCAACTCTTAGCTTTTATTTCTGTTATATCCCATTGTCTAGTGGTGGTGCAGAGGACTAATACCGCTCCTTTGTAATTTCTTTTCAACTCTTAGCTTTTATTTCTGTTATATCCCATTGTCTAGTGGTGGTGCAGAGGACTAATACCGCTCCTTTGTAATTTCTTTTTCAACTCTTAGCTTTTATTTCTGTTATATCCCATTGTCTAGTGGTGGTGCAGGACTAATATATTCAGCACTACACCTTACCACCTCTTGCAGGAGTCCATTTTAATGAATTTAAGGCCCGATGTATTTAGTATCCATGGTGTCTACTAGTTCCCTCAAATTCACGTAGGTTATTTTTTTATGCTTTTCTAGGCAAGCTGTATAGAGTTTCTGATGTATCTACTGGTTTCCATGTCCCTAACTGCCATTAAGGCACAATCTGTTAGACCTGTCCCTGGTGGCAGTGCCCCCCAAACAGTGTTGCAAGATTTGCTCATTAGTTTAGTGGAGTGTACCAGCATGACAGCCTATGACCCTACCACACACATAAACACGCAACAAATTTCAAGCTCCCTTACTACCTGATTGCACTCATGGTCACATTGGCCTATACTGACAAACATACATACCCCCCCTCTCTCACCCTAGCCCCTCTCTACCCCACCTACTGTGACCTCCAAGGCAGTCACACATGCTCACACACACAGTCACCCATGCAGCACTTCAAATGCATCCACCCCCCCATAATACTTGTACACTAAACTCCCTGATACTTAACTCTGCCATGATGGATGAACACAAGCTTTGGCAGTACTCATTAAAATGAATGCCCATGAGCGACCATGCTAATTTACTCAATGGCTGCATAAATGCCATATCACATGAAGTTCCAAGGGACAGCACATGGCCAAGTACTGTATGTCTCTTTTCCAGCATTCCTCATTAGCATTTAATAAGACCGCACAAACAGCCCACTGTGGTGCTGTATGTTTGCATATTAGAAAATCAGAAAATGTTATACCTCATGCTAGCTTTTTTGAATTGGGCATGTTTTATAGTTGTATATATCGAAACAGTGTAAGAAACTTCTCTGTGTGGAAGATTTTCAGTCCATATATCTCTAGTTAATCAGTGTATATTAATCAGATTAATCAGATTAGACAATAGTAGTAGAAGTAGCAAACTTAAACTCGTCTTAAGTGAAAACAAAACAAAACAAAAAAAAAATAAAAAATATATAATTATACAGTATTACTAAGTATTTGAAAGTAATCCAAGCAAGGCAGGCAGTCAGTTTCCAGTTGTAAATCCTTTATTAAGTCTGTGTACTTAAAGGATTTTCGACTGGAAACTGACTGCCTCCCTACTTAACCCCAGGTTCAAAAGCAATTTACACCCAGCAAAATGCTGTGTCAAGATCACAAGCATTCAGTGAATAATTGTGACAGGGTACAGTGTCTTGCCACATTGAGAAAGTATTTTGGAGTCTGGCCGTTAATTTCATCTGGTTTTCTGATTTCTGCTTAATTGTCTGCTCTTATTTCATCTGCATAATTTACACATTTTATTATCTGATTATATGATATAATGTATATGTACTCTAAACAAGTATGGTTTCAGATCTACCCTCTATGGTAATCTATGCATTATCATTTTTAATTTTTTTCTATATGATCATTTATTTTGAGTCCCCATTCTCTGCTCAGTGTCAGTCCTCCAATCATTTCAAAAAATGTTTTTGAAATATCCATCTTTCATTTTTTAGTAAAGTGTTCTGTTGAACATACTTAAATATTTCACTGCCTTTCCATGGATCATCATCTTACAGTGTTTACCACTACTTTCATATCTCCACCCCTGTGCAATAACGCTAAACTGTAGGTATGTCACCACCCCCACCATTTTGAATTAGTTTAGTGGTAAGGAAATAAAACAGATATTTTAATCTGGTTTGATTTGTACAGCCTAGGTCTGTGGCATCGACAGTCCTAACTGTGACTCATATGGCCTGTGTTTGATTAGTGGCTTTGGTACTGGAGGAACCAGGGAGAAGAGGATGAAAGCAACCAGCTAATGCCAGCTTAGCTGTTCTGGGACAAGGATGGCAGTCTGACTGGTTGCACTGTGGACACCTATTGGGGAAAGGTATTTTACAGGCAGCAATATTGGGGATGTGTACTTGGCTCTACTAAGGCTCATACATGGTAGCCTCCTTGGGACGAATACGAATGTTCCTTCAGGCAAGGATAGTCAAAGGCATTGCATACGCTTTCATCTGCAGTTGTGTACATAACCAACAAGGGGAGACGTTATGGGGAGTATAACGTACAAAAACCCTGATGATTGCTTGGAGGCTCTTAAACCCACCCAGCAACTGCCTCGCCATGGAAACATAGGTCTAGTTGATTGTGGTAGGGCTGATGGTTGTCAGGTGGGGAAGAAAAAGAAAAAAAAAAAACGTCTTTGCCTTGTCCTGTCTGATATGAGCTCGTGCATCTTCAGAGGAGGGTAATGTTACTGGCTTTAATATAGAACTGCAGCTGCTTTCTTTCCTGAAGACAAACCTGCTGTAAACAATTCTGTAAATATGGAAGGAGTTTTTCAGAAATCGTGGTACAGTTCTTAAACATAACTGCAGTTAAGTATTGTTTTTGGCTGAATGGGTAACATTTTTGACCGTAGAATATATACAATACTGTGATGCTTGCAGATAGACCTATAATTACCAATGCAAGTTAGAAAGAAAGGGACTGTAAATTGGTGGATACAACAATCCCTTAATAAAGAGAGGAGATACATTATTTCAAACTGTTTCAGAAATACAGCAGGTGTCAACATTAGAATTAAAAAAATAAATAAAGGAGAGAATTAGTAGGAATGATGGGGGTGAAACAAACAAAATTCCCGACTTTCCCAGTAAACAAATGTTAAATAAATTAATAGCCACAAAACATTCTAGTAGGAGAGCAGTTGAATAGGAAAGCTATTAACGAAGTCAAGCAAGGTAAGAAAAATATGTTTCTAAAGTGTAATCAGAATATTGGGACTATACAAAGAGCAGCTACAGATAACATCAGATCTTACAATATGTCTATAGGCAAATTAACTGGAAAACTCATTTTATTCTATCATCATTTTTTTATGATAAATATTATCTGACATAGCTACTGTTGTTTCAAAGTCCTTTTTTCTAATATTATACAGATACATACTGTGTCATTTTCATTTTTGTGTTATCTGACATAGCTACTGTTGTTCCAAAGTCCTTTTTTCTAATATTATACAGATACATACTGTGTCATTGTGGATTTTTGTGTTGTTGTTGTTTTTGTTGCTGTTGAGTCACTTGCAGATGTATTCCTAGAAAACATAAAATAAAACAAATGTAATATTACTGGCCGTCTTGCTACAGTGCTGGTTACATACAAATTATAAACACTGTCAACTGGGGTGTGCTATTACTATTGTGCAAGAAAATTAATAGTAAATAGCTAATAGCTCTGCAGACATTTTTGCTGATTTGTTCCTGAAATTTAAACATATTTTTGCCAAAACATTCTGCCATGCTGATAAATGCATACGGCATTTCTAAAACTTTACTGTAATGTACAACTGGTGTTAGGTATGAAGTAGCACTTACAGCAGTTGCCTTTATTTTGTATTTCATGGGACAAGTTTTTCTCCTTGAGTTTCCTTGGGTCCATTTTGAAAATGGGCACATCCCAGCAGTGGCTGAGCTGGTCAGTATAAGTACAGTCAATAAATAGATCAGTGTAGTATATTGTACACATGCCTGATCCTTTTGTGTTTGATTTTCATGGAAAGTAAATTGATGCTAGAAAGTCAGTGTGAATGCAAATGTATTTTGTCTTGCTTTATCAGGAAATAGAAAGAGATGATTATATTCCATGCGTATGTTATGGTTTTCAGTTGACTACATTTATTTATTTGTCATTTGTTAACCGAGTTAGTCCAACTGAGCCAGTGGCCCATTTTCAGTGGAGACCTGAGGAGAAAAGCTCCAGATAGTTATTACAAAGTTACATAAAGAAAAACATCTGACAACGAAATTGTATGCAAACAATACAATAATGTGCTTTACATGAGATTAGAAATTAACAAAAGACCTGAGAATGAAGTTTACATAAACATTACAATAATGTGCATAACATGTAACATGCAGTACAAAAGTTGAATTTTTTTTTTCTCAACAAAAAGAGAAAGATTGCAGTGAGATAAGACTCTTGCAGTAGGTGGGTGTTAAAAGTATGAGAGATAGTAAGGTGGTAAGGTGGGATTTAACTGGGATCATTGCAGTGACAGGTTTTGACATTTAGGAGAAAAGTTTTAAGTTTGTATTTAAAGAGATTTACGTTCTAAATGATTCGGATGTTAAGGGGGAGTTTGTTCTATGCATGGGAAATACTGCTAAATTTGTAAAGAAGTTTACCAATGTTTTTGTTTGGTTTCTGGGTGTCCAGAAGGCGCTGGTCAGAGCTGCAGAGAGTTCTGGGAGGGTTAAAATGTGATATTAGTGAGGATAGAGCAGGACTGGAAAGGGGTTTTAAGAGTAGAGTATGAGACATTTGCAGCTGGGAGTGAAGCATGTGCTGGAGAAGTTTAGCCACTGGAGTAGTTTTAGTGCGTGGCAGTGATGAGATTTGTAGGATTAGTTATTAGCAAATGTTGCAACACTATATTATAATTGACAGAGTTTAGCCAAAAGGGTAGATTGTAGATGTGAAAAGATGGGGGAGGCATAAAGTATTCATGGAAGGAGGAAGGCCTGAGTTGGTTTCTGCCTAGAGTCAGGGGCTAGGTATTTTTTATGTCTGTTTTTGATTGGTCTTTTTAGTACAGTGCTGAATATGGGTATCAAATTTTAATTGGTCATCAATAATAACACCAAGAAGTTTAGCATGTGAGTCAGGTTGTATGATTGTCAAGAGAAGAAATGGTGAAGTTTGATTTGAGGTTAGAGGGGGGTTTTGGAAAAAAAGAGTAGTAGCTTTGTTTTTTGGGATTTAGAATTACTTTGTTGTCAGTTAGTCATTTTCTATAGATAGAAAGCTATGTTGAGTAGTAGATAGGAGGTTAGAGAAACTGTCAGAACAGATAATAAGGGTAGAGTGATGTGCATATTGTATCAGGGAGGATGCTGTACAGGAAGTATGCAGTTGGTTTATTAAAATATTAGAGTAAAGGGCCAAGAATCGAGCCTTGAGGCACCCCAGTTTGTAAGTAAGGGGAGCAGGTAGCCTGCCATCTTGCTGATTGTTGCCTGTTAATGAGATATCTAGTGAGCCATTTAATAGTAGAGGGAGATAAGTTGAGTTGTGATAGTTTATCGAGACGTTTGGAGTGTGATACAGTATCGAATGCTTTAGAAAGGTCAAGAAACCAGTAAATCTTTGTCCATGGCTTCAGCAACAGTTTGAGTAAAGTGCACTAGGGCAGTACATGCACTATTATGGGGTCTGAAGCCATGTTGTGTAGGGGTTAGGAGGTTATTATCTAGAAGGTACTTAATAAGCTGTCTGTGAATGGATTTTTCAAGGAGTTTAGATAGTGGAGAGAGGATAGCAATAGGTCTGTAGTTGGATGGTTCATTGCTGTTGCTTCCCTTGTGTAATGGAGTGATAAAGAATGATTTGCATATGTCTGGGATGGTGGATTCTTGAATAGATCTACTGATCTGGATAGAGACAGGGTAAGCTATTGAGTGAGTGGCTAGTTTAACAAAGAGGGGGGAAGGTTGTTAGAAGAGGGGGAACTTGGCTTCAGCTTAAGCAGGAGAGATTTGGTGTAAGATGTTGGGATGGGGTCAATTGTGAAAGAGGGAGTATTGGTGAAATGTGGAGCTGGGGGTGTGTGTTTATTGTTCTGACCATTGTGGGTGAGTTTTTGAATAGATTCAATGAAGTATGAATTTAGAAGAGTGGCAATTTCAAGGGGGGGGGGTTGTTGGGGTAGGTGCTGGGGTAGAAGGATTGCCTGGGTGTAGGACCTTATTATTAGAGTGCCAGAATTTTTTTGGGTTAGATTTATGGGTGACTTGGGGATTGGAGTACATTTTTTCTTTATCTGTATTGATGTGTTTTTTAGCCAGATTATGTAGTTTATAGGTTTGGAGAAGTGAAGGTGATTTAATATTATTCCATTGTTTCCAGGTGCTGTCTCTTATATAAAAAAAAAAAAAAAAAAAAAAGAGTGAGTGTATCTTTTGAGAGCTAGGGGGTGTGGGTTGTTTTGATTCTTATTTTTCTGAGAGATGCCAGGGAGTCAAGGATGGAGAGAAAAGTGCGATTGAAATGAAGGACAGCATCATTTAGGGGGATGTGTTTCAGAATTGACCAGTCTATAGAGTTTAGCATGTGATTAAAGGTCTGACTGTTAAAAGTGGAGAGACTGTGACAATCTTTATATAGATGGTATTTAGGTATCTGAACAGCGTGCTTAAGAACTCTGAGAGGAAGGTGGTCACTACGGGTGTCTGGTAGGGTAGTAAGATTTTGGTAGAGGTTAGGGTCAGTTGTTAGGATGCAGTCAAGAGTGGAGCTACTACTATTGTTTTTATTGAATCTAGTAGGTGTAGTAAGTAGCTGATGAAAGCCATGTAGGTTGTTGGTGAGAGATTGGCTGGTTGTAGATAGTTTAGCCAGTCGATGTTAATGTCTCCTAACAGAATGATTTCATAGCTGATACTGAGTGATAGCCATGAGAGTATGGATTCCAGGATGGGAATGTTACTACCTGGTGGGATATAGATAGCAGCTAAGTCAAATTTCTGTTGTGGATTAAAGTGACAGTTTAGGATAAGTAGTTTGGTGCGGTGGAAATTTGGATGGGTTAATGGTAGGGGTGGATAGACTGAGTGTTCAGAGTACATAATGGTGACAGCACCTCCTTTCCTAACCATTCTGTCTTGCCTGTAGATATTGTAAAGGGGGAAAGAATTTCAGCTTTAACCATGTTTTACAATGAGGCTCTTCCTACCATCTCAGTAATTACCACAGCCCTCTGAGACATTTTTGCATTTTTCCACCAAGACTCACCCCAGAGAGGGTTCATTAACAGGATTTTTAAAAACCTACACCATAAAAGATACTAGCTCAATGTTTTTTAGTCTTTACAGAGGTGGTAAACTGATGGTTTCCATCTGGTCAATAATCACTAAGAATTCCCATTTCATGTTTTTTGTTGCAGAGGCAGATCATAAGATGATGTCAAAGCAGCCAAGCACTGGCAGTCGTGTCTTTGTGTGATAAACATTTCAGTAGTAGGCTTTAGTTGATCCCTAGACTTCACCAGATGTCAACAAATTGTAGGTGTAACTACCACTATCCTGTCAGAAAAAAACACTACTCATTGATACGATCAGCATCTCTGCCACATCCACTCTTCCAGTAACCAATATTTGTTTCTGAATCTGTAAGAATGATATCATTCATTGGTGTTATAGCACTTTGCTTGCAGACATTCTGTCACAACTGTGATTTAATGTAACTTGACAGGCCATAAACTAATGTTATCACATCAGAGGAAATCCTTTCTAACTATATTTTGGACATACTTCCTTTCTGGTTTGTTTGCTATTCTAATATTTTCTATAAGTGCTTAAGGTTGTTTATCTAAACTAGAGTGTCATTTCATAATAAGATAACAGTAAAAGTACAACTGATGGCTTTGTAAGCCAGATGTTTGGGTTTATTTATTTATTCATTGCTATTTGTTTATCAGGTAGGTGAGCTGGTCTGTTGACCCCTTTTCAGTCATGACCTGGGCTAATAGAGCAGTGCACATATCACTTGACCATAAAACACAATAGATGACAACAAATGTAAAAATACATATATCACATATGCAGCAGGAAGAACACTTAACTAAAAATGGTTAGTTTCAGGAGTTAAAAAAAAGAGATATGGTAGAACTGTTGCTCTGTGGGAAATGGAATAGGGTACAAACAATGAAATGCAGATAAGAAAGAGCAGATATTTTTGAAGATTCTCTGTGCTTTATAAAACAATTATGTTCTGTAGACTGGACAGTTTGGGACAGTATATAGTATGGGCTATTGGTGTATTCCTAAAAAAGTGGACATAGCTGATACTGAGGAACTCTTCATAAAAAAGCCAGTCTGAATCCTGGAGCATGGCATGAAGGAGAAAAATTAATAAAACAGATTTGGAGATTTCTGTTTTCATAGATAGCATTTTGCTGTGCTGACACCATTGATGGATTAATATTTTTTAGGGGCAATGAGAAGATATAAAACTGTTGGTAGGCTGTGCAATGAAATTAATTCCAAATAAGCACTTTTAGAAACACAGTGCAAATTACAGTGTAACACAGGGAATGCGGTGTGCTATGTCTCCGTCTTCTTCTGGTGTGCTGAATCTAGACCATGATAAAAAGAGAAAGCAGAGAGAGTATCATGTCCAACTTTATTGTACCATGCACACGTGGACTGAAATGTGAATGTCTGCTGTGGGGCTGTACCATGCACACGTGGACTGAAATGTGAATGTCTGCTGTGGGGCTGTACCATGCACACGTGGACTGAAATGTGAATGTCTGCTGTGGGGCTGTACCATGCACACGTGGACTGAAATGTGAATGTCTGCTGTGGGGCTTTGGAAACGTTATTACCATGTGCTTATTTCTGATCCATTTCTCTTTGCTGACCTCAGGTGACCTGAAATTTAACCAATGAGCCAATGTATGTCAGTTTGAAACTCATAATGTCTAGTGCCAACAAACCAAAAAGATAGATAAGCAGGAGAAGAGCATCTCAAATATTGCTGTTCTCCATTAAACTTCTTTTCTGCCAGGGACATGTATCCCCTGCCTCTCTGATGTGGGGGGTAAGCCCCCTACATCAGTGAACTTAAGTATACCAACCCAAGATTGCCATACCATGGAGAAAATGGAATATTCTGGGAAATGGTTATCTCAGACTTTGTATATGTAACATATATATAGATAGATATATATGTCTGTTTTTTGGCCATTCAGTCTCCATATAGCAAGTCTGCTGGTGCCCTGCAAATGTACTTCCAAATGCTTGTCTGATTCTGAGCTCTTCCCAGGGAGCAGAAAATACTTAACCCTTTCCCCAGATGAGGACTGCTGGTCTTTGTATGGTCTTTCTTAACAGGCTAACCCTCACATATCTGGGTTACTAACTGGTCATAATGGATAAATATTCTTCTTCTGTACTATTAGGCTGACTGGGATTATTTTGTGCCTTAACATAAAACAGAATTTATATCTGACACTTATAAATAAAAAGAGCACAGCTCCAATCTAAGACTGAGTCATGACTTCTACTGATGTCTAACTTTAAGTATTAGATTTGCAAAGATAAAACTAAACGTTTAAAGCTGCACTTTTTCCAGGAATATCAGCTTGTTTGTTAATTACATGAAACATTTACATACTGTGCTGATGAGGCCTGTTGGATAGATGTAGATGTGCTTGTTGAAGTCATCCTGGGAGAGAGGAAAAAAAAAACAAATATACTTTTACTTAGAGGCAATTCAGCTGTGGGAATATGCAAACAGGCTGCAACCTACTGTTAACCCAATGGAAAAGCCTCAATAAATATTAATAAAAATGACAACATACTGTGAGGAGATCTGGGTTGCTGAAGCCTTTGTTGATTTGTCTCTGTAATAATAATAATACAGAATATTGTTACTTGAACTCCAACTTGAAGATGAAATTTACTGTCATCTCAGTTTTAAACAATTTTCAACAATTGCAGGTTACAGAAATATGATAGTATAGCAATAACCCACGCCTGGGTGTGGGTAATGCTAAATTTACCCACGGTTGGCGTGGTTTGGTCCCGAGGGCGAAGCCCGAGGGACCAAACAAAGCCAACCGTGGGTAAATTTAGCATTACCCACACCCAGAAGTGGGTTATTGCTATTATATGACATTATTTAAGAAAAGAAACTATTACTTTTCTTAAATAATGGCATAGTATAATGCCTGTTTGCTGCCCTTCCACAGATGTCTGGCATCCGCGGCAGTTCTGATGTACTGCGCGCCTGCGCAGTACATCAGAGCTGTGGCAAAAGCAACGGAGAAAGCAAGATCTCCGTTGCTGTTTTTAGTGTTTCGCTATGTTAAATGAGTTTAACATAGCGAGACAGTTTTAAAATAAGCAACGGAGATGTCCGTTGCTTATTTTAAAACTGTCTCGCTATGTTAAACTCATTTAACATAGCGAAACACTAAAAAAACGAAACCGAAATCTTGCTTTCTCCGTTGCTGAACACTGTCTCGCTATGTTAAATGGGTTTAACATAGCGAGACAGCTTTAAAATAAGCAACGGCTCCGTTGCTTATTTTAAAGCTGTTTCGCTATGTTAAACCCATTTAACATAGCGAGACAGTGTTTTAAAAAAACGAGTTATACTAATGGAAAAAAGTCCATTAGTATAACTCGATTTACAACGGGCACGCTGACCAAACAGCGTGCACGTTTTGGGGGGGGGGGGGTCATGGTATAATAGAGAGTAATGTATTGTATAGCATAATAAGAAAATAGACAACAGCTATTTGGGCCTTTACATTAAGTCCAAAACCAAATCAGATGTAATTATTGCAGGTATCAGTACTTCGAGGGACCATGCAACATATTGTTAACTGGAGGAAACTGCAAATATTTGTTAAATAAAATCTAGTTATATATTGAAAGAAGTATTTTAAGAGTATGATAAGGTAATTATTTTACTATGACTTCATTTCTGTTATAAGCACATTTTCCACATTACTGTGGCCATTAAAAAGTTTATTACTGTATTAGACCATGGATGTCTCTTACCTGAGGGGAGTAGCATTAAAGCAAGGCCGTATTTGTCAACACTGAGCACTGGCAAGGTACATAATTTCACCATGCTAATATTTTGTTTGAGTGTCCTGTCCTGAGGTATGCTTCATGAATCCAGGCAGGATTATTGAGGCATACACCATGATATTGAGGTGCAATGCTTAAAATGAAGGATTATGGAGCTAACTGGCATTATATTGGTGTAACATGAGTTGCCAGGATGGAATGTGTAACTGAGTTTAAAGTCTGTGTGGTATGAGGATTGATGGTAGAACTGGAATCTAGACATGTTGCTGATATGCAGAGTGGGAAACCTGATAGATTAGCATGGTAGTTCATTCAGTACTGTGATGAGAGAATAGACTGAGCGTTGCTTAGGGTACAGATGATAGCAATGGGGGACTGCTTGCTGTGATCACAGGCAGTATGGGAGGGAGGTCAGCTGGGGGGCTTTAATCATTTGAATAGTTTGCATGCATGTGTTTATGAAGTGACAATGGCTCTGAATTCTAACTACCCCTTTGTGGAGAGTGGCAGCCACAGGTACTGATCATTGACTGGATAGGGTGGACAGACCCCTGTGTGGAGAGTGGCAGCCACAAGTACTGGTCATTGACTGGATAGGGTGGACAGACCCCTATGTGGAGAGTGGCAGCCACAGGTACTGATCAGTAACTGGATAAGGTGGACAGATGTGACAAATATTTGTTGATGGGGGCAGAAGAAGGGCAAGAACTGCCCTTACCAGACAGATGTTCTGGGCATGTGGTATCTTAGTTGTCTGCAGTGCTGTAAAGTATGCCTTAAACTCAGTAAGGGGATGGGAAATGGGCACTTGCTGCTACTATGACAGGGAGGGAAGTTAGGTGACTGCAGCTTGTACCCAGTGTAGGAGGACATGCTTTGGGGTTACAAACAATGAATACTAACATGACTACTGCTACTAGCTGAGGTTTGTTACAAGTCCTGTACGTCAGGACATAGTTAAAGTGTTTATGAGCAGCACAACTCCATTTGCCACACAAGTGTGCTTTGTTTTCCCTTGATGTAACAGTATTGAGGGTGTACATAGACTACATTCTGACTTACAGGTAGTTAGGCTATCCCTTACAACTGGCACAGGCTTGAAATATGTAAACTATGCCAGCTACAAAGGAATCATGAATACTAGACAAACAATGTTTTTAGTGAACCTCTAGTAATTTTCTTTTACAAATTACTTCCCTATATGGCTAGCACTGTTATACTGGGAAATCTGTTGGTAGAACTCTGGTAAGCTTTACATGCAGTCACTGTAATTAATCTAGTTATCTTCTTGAAATTAGTTCAGTCCTTGAAGTAAAAGACCAGTCGTACTGAGCTCTACATGACAGTGTTGTCATTTAATGTCAGGTTATATATCACAAAACTGTATTTGACTGCAAGGTCGTAATTAAATGTGCTGCAGGCAATCGAAACTAAAGTAAGACATTTATTTACCCTTTATCTGGTAATGATTTTCTAATTTTGTGATACGCAAACAATAAGTAAATATTTGACAGAAAAATGCTGTAGAACCAGGATCATTTTACGAAGCTCAAAGGAGTAAATTCATTTAAGCCATTAAACCACTGACAGACCTTATGACTCTGTTACAAGTCTAATAAATACAGGAATGTGGAAAAGCAGGAATGTGGATTGGTTGTTTTTCTTGAATATGTTCTGCCACAGCAAGAGTTGAACTCTGCAGGTAGTTTGCTGTCAGTAGTGAAGAACATATGAATTTTGCAAATACAAAAAGTCTAGGAGACAGTTTTGTCCATGTAAGCTGCAGAGTTAGCCTTCTCTTCATTATAGGGAGATATCTACCATTCCATTTATGACTTACCTACACCCTCTTAAAATTCTGGGTAGTTTGATCTTCTGTCAGTTAATTAGACAGGGAGTTCCACTTCCTTAATGACGCAGGGAATGTTCTTGTATCTAAATTGCATTTAACCTCCCATAACATTTAGATATGCCCAGTTAGCCTTTTTCTCTCTCCCTTGTTACCTCAGCTCTCTCTCTCTTTTTTTCAAGTAGTACACTTGACGAACCACTGCCTGCCAACCATCAGCTCTGCATTAATGAACACCCCATTCACTCCTCATGGGGTGACTGACAGCTGTTCCCAGCTCATAGACAACACAAAGAAAAAGAAACTAAGGGTAATGCTGCTCAACGCCAGAAGTCTAGACCTCAAGATGCACGCATTCGAGGCTCTCCTTAGTATGGAGAATATCGATATCTGTGCAGTAACAGAAACCTGGTTCAAGGCTCCCGAGAGCACCCCAGCACTACCAAGTTATACCTCATACCATGCTTTTCGGCCCCAAAACTCGGACCGAACCACAAAAGGAGGGGGAGTATCCATATTCATCAAAGATACCCACACCTCCAGGTTAGTGGCACTGCGTGAAGCATCGGAGACCATCCATGTGCAACTAACAGTGGGCAAAACTGCCTTTCAGTTTGTAGCCTGCTACAGACCACCCTCCCAAACTCAGGAACCCCACTCGGCTTTCCTGAGAACACTGGAGAATATGAAAGTCTCTCCAAACACCATTATATTGGGTGACTTCAACTACCCAAACATAGACTGGGAGCACTTCTCAAGCCCCAACACCCTCGCCCAACGGTTCCTAAAATTTATAAACTCAAATGCTATGGAACAACTAGTCACCACTCCCACAAGAGGGGAAAACATATTGGACCTGATCATCGCCAACATGGGGACTCTATGTTCCATACCAGAGGTATACCCCTCATTGGTAAGATCTGACCATAAATTAATCTCACTGGACATCCATATCCCATCCCCACCCCCAGCTAAGGAAACCACGGTGAAGAACTTCTCAAAAGCAAACTTCACACTTCTCAAAACCGAGGTGGAATCCTTCAAAGCCCCCGGGCCAGTGGAAAATATGGCCCAAACCGCAGAATCCTTTACAAACACATTCTATGGACACCTACAGGAATGCATGGATTGTGCTATGCCAAATAAAACCAAGACTCACTCCTCCAAAGGCAGGAGACCTGTCTGGTGGACCCCAGCCATAAATAAGCTATACAACAGAAGGAGGAAGCTACTACATGACAGAGCAAAATCCCAAAAAGGGAAGGCATCTCTGATCAGTACTAGCAAGAACCTATGATCCCTCATAAAATCATCTAAGGCCAGCTTCGAAAGAAAAATTGCACAAGATGCTAAAGATAATCACAAGGCCTTCTTTAATTATGTCAGGAACCTGGTTGGCAACTCCCAGATATGCTCTGAGTTAGTTCAAAATGACAAAAAAATACACTGAACCCACAGACATTGCCAACAATCCTGGCACACAGGTTCAGTGCAAACTTCTCCCCCCCTTCCCCCCCAAAAGAGCAAATGTCTATCCCAACAGAGTGTAGCCTCCCTGACATAACAGATGCACAGGTGAGAGCTGCCCTCTCCAAAGCAAAAAACACAGCATCAATGGGACTGGATGGTGTTCCGGGCTGCGTCTTACACGAACTCCAAAAAGAACTGAAACCTCACATAGTCACTGCTCAATCTCAGCCTTAGTACAGGATATATACCCAAGGAATGGTGTACAGCAACAGTGGTCCCACTCCACAAAGGTGATGCCACAATGGACCCCGGAAACTATCACCCTATAAGCCTGACTAGCCTGGTCTGCAAAGCTATGGAGCGTAGCATCATGAAATTCATAAACAAAGACATTGGGAACCTCCAAACACTGGATCCTACCCAATTCGGCTTTAAGGGCAGATCTTGCC